>NC_073745.1:330555958-330704808 GCF_029784135.1 Toxorhynchites rutilus septentrionalis | reverse complement strand
GGGCATCCGAGTGGAGATTTACGACGTTGACTTCTTGAGAAAAAGGAAAATCGATTCACCCCGACCGTACACGTCCATACACATACAATGTCAAGCGAGACTAGCCTTTCCATTTTTCTTCTTCGTCGCATCCCGGCGGAAAGTAGTGTCGTAAATTTGAAACTCAATCAGACCTATCCCAAATAGAGAGCGCTGCCGATTGTCTTCCCGAACAAAAGGATATGCGTGTGAGATTAGTGATGGTCAAGCGGAGCTTATCACCGGTGCAATGGACCACAAGAAAAAAAGGGTCTGCCGATAGTTCGTTTTACGATAGGTTTGTTACGCAATAGAATGAATGCGCGCAGCTGGACGGAAAAGAGGTTGTCCGTTTCCATTAGATAGTCCCAATTAGGGCCGTCTAAGGGCAGATGTTTTGCAGAACTTTCAAGTGGTCAAGAATTGAGGATTGTGAAACTGAATGACCGGAGTTTGAAAATTGTAATCACAAATTATTCGTGCAGGTACATATTAATCATGTATTCCATAGGTGGTCAAAGGGTAGTCCGCGGTCTACCGGTCATCCGCGTAGCTATTCCTAGGCGCCTGCCAGATGATCTAGGATAGTACCTCTTCAAATGTAACGAGTTAAGTATCCATTTACTTTTTGCCGATAAGCCGATTGTTTTATAAGGTGTTTGTACTGATCTCAATGAATCATATAAGCGGTGAGAGAAGATATTTCTTCGTTTAAGTTTTTGTGTTAATTTTTTTTTATTTGGATCGTTAGTTATATAGGATATAGAGGATAGTTAAAAAAAATCCGTGATTTGTCATCATATCTAAAGTGACGAATTGGGAAGACTAAAAACTTCGCCTTTAAAACATCGAATTACGGAAATTATTCGATTAATGTTTTTCAGCACCTTGACACACGCTTGATAGAGTCTTTTACAGCTACTACACCCAAACTAGTGTTGGCAGAAAACATTCCATCTTTGGCAGAAATGATGCCATTCCATGCGCTAGAAAGTCAAATGCGCAAATAATGAGCTATTTTAAAAGCTTAAAAATGGTTTGTATGTATGCGAGCAGACGACTCTTTCTGTTTTTTTTTCTCATTTCATTTGGGATTGTGCAAAAAAAAAGTCCATACGACATCAATGGGGATCGAATCAAGGCCGGCTGAAATGCAAAGCTATTTCACACGACCACGCTATCCACATGGCTAATGATGCTTCGGCAGTTGTTCAGCAAATACGTGATAATATTGCACCTGATTATATAATGAAGTTGGAAAGTGTTTTCTAAGAGTAAAAAAGGAGCGCATGAAGGAGAACAATATCTATCTCGGTCTGGGCCGTGTATGTGGCAAGGTATGCGGAAAGTTTATTTGTCTTTTGTTTCGCTCGCTCGTATTAATCTTATATTGCTGTACCATGTATATTATACAAATGCTTACCAGCATTTGTGAGTCATGACATTTTCTGTTATGTTATGTCTCATTTCATGTCATAAATCGGGATGACAAAACATGAGCTAAAATTCAATTTTGGGTTTAGATGATCCACATGAACATCATTTGATGAACCGTTGAAAAATAATCAATAAAATGACCGAAATTCAAACTCATTCTTAATCCTTAATCCAAACACTGTTCCGTGAGACCACTCAAAAATGTAAAGCCAATCATAATATTTAATATGATCCCAGATACTTTTGGAATGTTCCCGATTCAACTGGTATATAAATCATAGTTATTATTGTTAAAACTAGTTCTTTAACACGTTATACTATCTGATGAATTGTAACTTTTAAAACGCTCGACCGATTTTTGGTTTTTTTCAACAAATGAAAGGTATTTGTTTATTTTTTTTTAGGAAAAAATGCAAAATTTATTAAAAATGCCTCTTTTGAGGCGAAAACTTTGAAAAATGGTTTTTTGAAGGGTCTGGAAGGAAGAAATATATATTGTGAAATATATTCTGTGAAATGAGGTGTTCTAAACAAAATTTCTTTTGCCAAAACGTTGAAAAGGTTGCAGAATACATTTGGTGACTCAACTATGTCGAAAACATTTAGAAAGCTAGCCCTTGAATTAAATCTCTCTCACGAGACCGTTCTTCATATTTTGGTTGATGCTTTGGGCATGAGAAAAGAATCAGCAAGACTAGTACCAAAAAAGCTGAGTTTTCTTCAAACATTTAATCGCAATCCAGTGGCTGAAGACAAACGATCAAGTTCTGACACCACGATCATCCAACGCATAATTACTGGCGACAAGATATGGGTGTACGATAATAACATGCGAATGACCCAGTTTACCGATTCGTAGAACCCTTTTCAGAGCATTGAAGACATAAAAACGAATTCGCTGCGTGAACTGGAGGCATGTGACGAATTTCATGCCAACTCGACTGGCCATTGGCAACACCATCTCAGATAGTAGTGAAACGTTGTGGTTGTAAAGACATGGGTCATTTAAGCAACATTGCATACTTGAAATAATCGAAAAAAATATAACTTAAAAACTATGATACCTACAAAATTCTTGTCAAAGGATGAAATGTAGGGAATTGTTAAAATTTTCACAAAAAATACAAGTTTTTTTGGAAAAAACATTTTACTGGAAAAAAAGTTATTTTAAAAATTAAAATTCATTTTTCTCCAAAGCGTATTTAAAAAAAATATATTTTATTAATATATATCGGAAGGGAAACACAGGGAAAAACTCATGTTTTATTGTTTCTCTATTAGAAGACAAATTTTAGAAGACTTATCCCAAACTATCAGCCTAGGGAAGGGCCATTCTGGATGCCCTTGCTGCCGCCGTTCGATTTCTAGCAATATTTCCACAGCAGCACAACAGCAATATTTGCAAAACAACTCTCAATTTTAACTCTCTTAGGTGTTGGCTGATCGGTGACGGGAGTGAGCTCTAAATTGAAGGAACAGAGCAATTCAATTTGTACCCCTCGCTCGATGCAACGTGACATCGAAAGAAGAAACCATACAATGTAAGCTAACGCACGAGTTGCATGCCAAATTGTTTCTTGTTGCATTTTAAGAGACTGTGAGCGGAATAATCGGAATGAGTGAAATAGGAAGAATCTACCTACTGTATCCGTTATCTTTTTTTTTTTGTTTTCATATTTACACTATGTATTCCTCAAGCAAAAAAAAATCGTGGAGATATTTCCTATTGATTTGTGTATTTGGAAACAAAATTCGTCGATTAGTTGAAGAGATATGATCATTCAAAATCTCTAAAATTTTAGGTTCATTAACATAGAGACCTAGATCGAAAGGATCGAAGTAGTCTTACGTCAAATTTATTAAATATTTACATTGGAGAAATATTTTCTGTGTTTTCCTTCTTGGAGATGTGATCAAAATTTGGGCTATGAGTTTTCACACATCATTTGATGTGAGAGTAAAGTAATGCCTTTTGAGCTAAAGCCAAAGTGAAATTTTAATTTTTTTCTCATTAACAAACTGTATTTGTTTTCACTAAATCCCATTAGGTCCATAGAACTCGTTCTTAAAAATAGACTTTAGTTCAAAAATATCATTATCAGTCGTTGACAGAAGTCTCTTCAGGTCATATTATTTTTATCTGACATATACAGCCATTCCATGCCAAACCGATATAGTGGTTCTCAGTTTTTTTGTGAAAAGTGGTAATTTCGTTCCTTTTCGCAAAATATTACACAAGTACTTTTTCATTTTTTCGTTAGGGTGACCATCTGGATTTTAGGGTGGTCCGAAAAATCAAATTTTTCCACTTTTCTTTTCCAAAAATGACATTTTTAAAAAATTTCAAAAAACAGATTCAGATGATCGACATATCAAATTGAAGTCAATTAGCTAATCTTTTCTGGAAAAAATATTGAACTTGCAAAAGTTTTGAATTTTGTTTTCGTAATTTTTGATTGTATTTGTTTTTTTTTTGTTTTCATGGCTTTGAACTAGAGGGCGCTATATTTTTTCATATTTTTTCTGAGAGCTGACAGAAAAAAGACAGAAAAGGAAAAATGATTTTTCAAACCATCGCTTAACATTGAAAAATCATAACTTTAAAACGATAAAAATCACATTTTTGTAATTTTGTATGTAGAAAAACCTCGAGATGGTCACCCTAACGAAAAAAATGAAAAAATACGTATCTAATATTTTGCGAAAGGGAACAAAATTACCACTTTTTACGGAAATCTGAGAACCACTATATCGGTTTGTCATGGAATGGTTGTATATTAAAATTAATCGTTGCAAATCTTTGTTCGCATTCGTTCGATTTGAGAGGTCTATTTTGTGTTCGTTTCAACCCAAGGAAGGCTTATACGGCGAAAAACAATAGAAAGTGAAGGATAATTCGAAAAAAAATCATTTGTCAATCATTTGCATATGATAGGTTTGAAACGAAAATAGCAATGGAAAATCAATTCATTCATCCTTCATATATACTTTTCATTATTTCATGGAGAACGAATGACCTTTCTGTCTCTACATCCTCTACATTCAACTGCAACATGATACTCTCAGAAAACGGTGGCCTTGCGTTGCACTGATGGAACAAAAACCCTCTTCTGTTGGCCAATTTCTAACGTTTCTGGTTAATTGCAAGCATCAAACGGTCCATTTGTTAACAGTGGAGATCTTAATTTAGTGTATTGCACCAAAATAAAAACAAAAAAATGTATTTAAAAAAAAAATTTTAAAAAATTGAAACAAAAATTATGTTGCATGTATTCTTCTGTTGCTATATTGGCAACATAAACACCATTCACAATTTCAGTGGCCTAGCTTGCATTTTCGCATTTGTAAAAGAAAAAGTGTATAATGTATCGATTTTTTCTTTGTTGACCACAATTGTTAACACCCTGTAACTCACAACTGAATAGAGCAAACAAAAACAGCAAAGGAATGTATTTTGGTGTAAAATGTGACCTTTACAACGAGCCTATACTTGAAATGGTGTGATCGATTTTACGCGAGATATTGATCACTAAAGCCAGCTATCGAGAAAATAATGGATAACTTTTTCCCCAACCTAATGTTTCTTAGTAAATCAGACTCTAGCTTTTCTAAATATTGAAGTGTGTAACCCTTTGATGTCCCACAATACACAATATTAGGTATATTATGCTAATATCGAGTTGACAAGCTATCTGTGGGACGAATCACCATTGGTCTCCTCCAGATCACTTGCATACACCGTGCAGAAACAGACTGCATTCTGCGTTGAACCTGTTCCCTGGAACTCAATGGCTGTGTGATTCAATCCGTTACAATCGTAGAACAAGAAAAAACGACTTCATCATAACGCCTTAAAGTGTCTCAACTAGCGGTAGTCACAGAAGAAACATAAAAAACCTTCGCTAATCGTTGTGCTAACAGGTTTGTTTATTTTCATGGCTGGAAGACAACTTCTGCTCGCTCTCTTGTCCCCTTTTCCAACCCCAAAGAAGGGGGAAACACTCGCTTTTTACGATACCCTTTAACAATCCTTACGAAAAATGGTTCTGGTGACCAGGCGATTCGAGCGGGATGTTTCTCCATCTCCATTGTGCTACCGTGGCCGAGTGGTTAGCGTCAAACCTAACATGCCGGGGGTTCGGGTTCGTTTCCCGTTCTGGTCGGGGAAATTTTTCTTCAAAGAAATTTCCTCTGACTTGCACTGTGGTCACGCGTATTCTAGAGCTTGCCACTCAGAATGCATTCAAGGCGTGTTATTTGGCATAGAAATCTCAACTAAGTACTAATGAAAATGACGCAAGTAATACTACGTTGAGACGGCGGAGTTCCTCTAGGAACGTTAGTGCCATATAAGAAGAAGAAAGAAGTTTCTCCATCTCTATATGTACGACGGCGGGTCTTCTCCTGCCCCGTTGTGAGGCCATTTCTATGATAATACACTGTCATGGGAAAAACTAACCGCTGACGCGCTGAAGCTGAGTTAAGGTGGAAACAGAATGCCGCGTTTTGCGTTGCTTCTCATCAGCTGTCATTGCTTGCGTTTTGAGCTAAAATATTTGCCCGACGCAGTCTGCTGATTTGTAATCACAATCTAGCGTTCGCGTCACCTCTTTTCATGTGAACAAACACAAAGTAAAATTCAATCAGTCAACTTCAATCAACTTGTGGATCTGTAATTTCATTTTTTGATTACGCATCAATTTCCGTTTATCCATCATTACCTTAAATATAATGAATTCAGCCGATGTTCAGTTTGCATCGGTTGCTTAATTTTGCATAAGTATGAATACATAATAACTTCTTTATACTTGTTTTCAATGAATTTCAGTTCGTATCCAAATCTTGTTCTTGTTGTGTCCACGAATTGGTTGAATGTTTTTAAAAACAACACATTGACATATTCGGCGCAAGCAGTTTAGAACAAATGTTAGCGTTTAGTACAACGATGCTAATGACGCAACGCGTTATTGTGGGTGGTTAAATGGAAACACACATGTTTAAAATTAAGTGTCAAAGCACAATTGTCGCGACGCGACGCATAGCGCGGCATTCTGGTCCCACCTTTAAGGTGGGACCAGAATGCCGCGCTATGCGTTGCGTTGCGACAATTGTGCTTTGACACTTCATTTTAAATATATGTGTTTCCATTTAGTCGAACACAATAATGCGTTGCGTCATTAGCATCGTTGTACTAAACGCTAACATTTGTTCTAAACTGCTTGCGCCGAATTTGCGAAGACAATGGCATGGTGTCGACGTCTGGTGGCAACTTCATATTAGTTGAATAACTGTAAAATGTCAAGTGTTATCTAAACGCCCTAATTGCCAAGTTTTGATTGGCCCGATCTACGGTTTCCCCAACACAGACTTCTAAATCGATGTACCTGTGGAAATCCGCTTTGCAAATATACTTGCAAGTAGGGGGTATTTTTTGTTCCCACAGAGCTGTGTTTCCCTAATACGGACTTCAAAATCAATGTACTTGGGGGAATCCGCTTTGCAAATACTTGTAAGTCGGGGTATTTTTTGATGTTGAGTACTTTTATACTCGCTTGTCGTTGTGCAGACCGGAATATGTTTCCCTAAAACGTACATTTAAACTGAGAAGCCTGGGAAAACCATCATTTCAGATACTAGAGGTGAATGAACTTTCGCGGTTCGAGAACTACGTAAACATGAGATATGCAATAATTTCAGAGGGAAATGTAAAATACAATGATCGTTTGACAATTTTTCCCTTTGCATATTTTGGTAGTCCTAGGCATCATATTTCAAATACATATACACACACCGCTCGATATAAGAAGAGGAAGTCCTCTGTATCAAAGTGTGCTACGGCAAAGAAGAGCAGCATACGAGAATTTGTTGTACTAGTGCGGATATGGAAGAGTATCTAGGATTTTGGATTATATATATACACTGCATTTATTTAGATACAACGTATATTTCATGGAAGTATGCTTTGAAATCCCCGTAGGAAAACCTTACTGTTACACGTTGTGCGGTTCGATTCCACCTCAAGTGGAATATAGGAGCAAGGTGTTTATATTTTGTGATCGATATATGGGTGGAAATGAGAAATTATGGTGCGGGTTGGCAGCGCTGCTCAATCGTAAATGTGATATATTAATATATTATACATCTAATATATAAATCTACAGTCTGTTCGAATTTCAAATAAAAATTTTGACGTAGGACTACGTCTAACCGGAAGATATAGAAATCTAGAAGAAATGGAAATCTAGGCACTGAACAAGTAGGAAAAAATGCAAGATTTGGAACGCTTATAACTCGAGCATTTCTCAATAGATCGCAAAGGTTTTTGCATCAATTGATAGGAAATATATCTACGCATCTATCATAACGAATAACATTTCATTTTTCTTGAGATAAATAATTGAATAATTATGAAATATCAAGCATTGTCAAAATGCACTATGTGCCCATTTTTGATTGGTCCATTTTGTGCTCCTCAAATCGTACTGACCAAAACGGGCAACCAGAGCAGCAGCGAAATAGAATGAAGCACGATTGGAAAGGAAAAAGTAAAAAAATGAACGAAACATTGGTCGCAGTCTCACACATGCGTAATTCTCGAGCCAGCCAGTCAGCTTAAAAATCCCCGCTCCGCTGCCGTAACGATCATTCTTTGTGTGGACACCGACTGGACAACATCGTTGCTGGACGGGCTGGACGGCGAGAGATCGAGTGCCTTTCTCAAGGCAAGAGGGCGGAGGTGGTAGCGCTGGAGTAGAATAGAGTAGAGTTATCAAAGGGCCTTTCTCAAGGCTAGAGACGAATGAACTGCAAAAGTTTAAAGTCTCTATAATACAATACCTTCCTTCCTTCCGTAACGATCATTCTCATCTAAACCGTACACCACATCGTTTCGCATCACAACACATCAACAAACCAACCCAAGCAGCCATGTCTGGACATGGCAAAGGAGGAAAAGTGAAGGGAAAGGCAAAATCCCGCTCGAACCGTGTTGATCTGGAGTTCCCCGCAAGGGTAGCTAGGCCGAGCGCGTTAGTACCAATGCACCAGTCCACCTAGCTGGCGTTATATAGTTTCGGCCGCCGAAGTGATCGAGTTAGCTGGCAAAGCTGCTCGCGACGATAAGAAAACCCGCATTCGGAACAGAACACATTAGGTTCGGTGGACATCAAGACAACAGGCAGTTGCAGCGAGTGGCGAGTGGCAAACGCAATCGCAAAACGGCATCAGGTAGCAGAAGAAAAAAGTTTGTTCTTTATACAAACTGCTTTGGTGGCAAATCCAGAACAGGGCGGCATCGAGGGCGTTCGAAATGGTTTTTTTCAAAACCACGTGTACTAAGTTTTCTAAATTGGAACCATTCCATAAAACAAGGCGCTTTTCAGGGCCATTAAACCTTCCAAAGAAGAGTTTAGGAAATACAGTTCAATGCTTTCTAAAACATTATCCAAAATAATAATAAAACACAAATTGATGTTTTCATAATTTGTTTGCCAGGATCTGATGAGTATGTGAATTTGGCAGTTGTTCTGAGCTTATTGATAGTTGGGGACTTTCCTGATTATTCAATTTTCACCAATTCTTAAATTGTTTCCAGATTGAAAGTACAGTAATTTACAATTATTTCGACATTTAGCTAATTGAACGGACATGTAATGCGACTTATTTAGTTGGACATTTTTGTAAACATAGAGATCCAAATTATGACCCCACATTGAAAGTCGACACTGTACCACTGTCATCGCAAATGTTCAATTACAGGTTAAAATCGCCTCCAATGCGACACTGAGTGGTGTTTCGGCACGTCGCATTAAATATAATTTACTGTACAACATGTCACAAGCTGGATGGGAAGAAATTTTCCAACTGTGAAAGCTGTGGCGAGTGGCAACAAATCGCTAAACAGGAAGGTTTAGCCGAACAAGATGGGGATATCGAGTGATAACAATACAATAAACTCTTTAGATTGAAGATAATTTTGTGATCCTGAAAAGGACTCTTTTTAGCCTGCATGTGAATCCAACGAGCGAACAAAAGGTAATGAATGTATTTTTTTGCCATCGCTCCCTTTTAACGCTCATTCGTTCGTCTCGTTGGACTCGCCCCTCTGGCTGAGTCTACCGATTTGTCTCTATCCTGTGAGTGTGTACCGCTAGAGTATAAAACACGCGGACCCCAAAAAAATATCTTATTTTCTTTCAAACCGTAAACCCGTGTGGTTGTACGGCATCGGCATCGTGGACGTAACAAAGGAGGACAAGTTAAGGGAAAGGCAAAGTCTCACTCGAACCGTGCAGGTCTCCAGTTCCCTGTTGGTCGCATTATACCCAGTATACCTAACAGCGATTATAGAGTTTCGGCCGTCGGAGTGCTCGAGTTGGCTTGCAAAGCTGTTCACGACAATCAGAAAACCCGCATAGAGAACAGAGCAGCTTCAGTTCGGCGCTCATCAAGGCAACAATTAGTTTCAGTGAGTGGCAAAGTGTTTCTCCGGCACGTCGCATCAAATGTAATTTACTGAACAACAAGTCACAAGCTGGATGGGAAGAAATTTTCCAACTGTGAAAGCTGTGGCGAGTGGCAAACGCAATAGCTAAACAGGAAGGTTTAACCGAACAAGATGGGAATATCGAGTGATAACAAAAACACAACACCAAAGGTTCTTTTCAGAACCATCAACATGTTCATAAAGAGTAAACAGTAAACTAATCCATTTTTCAGATGGATAGATAGGTATTCACGTAGGAGAAGAAAATAAAACAATATATTTAAAATATATATTTAACAAAAGCTGTCCCTTTTGTATAGTCCTACGTCACTCCGGTTATGTCCCCGACATTACCCACCCGTCTTTTTACTACTGAAGTAGTAACAATAAAAAAAACTAAAAAGTTATTTGAAAAATGTCGATGCTTTCTAAAGTAATATTCGAAGTGATAAACAAGTGGATTACATAATATAATTGCGTAGCTCTACGTCGAAAATGCGGTCGTGTCCAAGATACAACCTTTTACAATTTTTTTTTTCAGAAAAAGTTCTTTCCACAGTTTCAACAGGGATAGTGAGGATGTGGAATATTTATAGATTGTGATTTCATTCTACATTACATGAGTAAAACTGAGGCACACATACAAAAAACTGGATAAAACTGAATAATATTTCAAAAAAACTGGAATATTTTAAGATTTGACTGTTTGACTGGATCGAGAAAAAAACTGGAAGAATCCAGTTGAAACTGGAACATTGGCAACGCTGCCCGAAAAGGATGAGCTGGAAATGGGTGAGTAGCGGCAGCGACGGAAATAAATCCTGTTTACATGGCGCTTTCATTTTTATTTTAATTGGAAATTTTCCAGCGCGTTAAAGCGAAGCGGCAAACGCGCAAACAGTACTCTGATTTGTAACGAACCATTCGGAACATTTATGGATAGTTGTTGTTTGCACACGCATTGAACAACCAAGAATCATGTCAATCCGTCATTAGTTCTATAAAAGCCGACCAAGCGGGCAGCAGCAGTAACTTGACGGGGTGTATAAATCTTAATCAAATTAGAATTCTATGGCATGTCGTTTGCCGGGCTGTGGAGAGCGAAAAAAATCCGCAAACCGGTCATCATGGAACGCAGGAGCCAACGCAGCGCAGTGTGTCACTGTGTCTAGGCACAATGAAATATACTTGTAGCCGAAGCCTATTTACTACCATTATAGCGTTCCTTTGCTAGCGTCAGCAGTTTCTAGAGTAAAGGTGAAAACAGAATGCCGCGTCGTGCGTTGCTTCTCATCAGCTGTCATTGCTTGCGTTTTGTACTAAAACATTCACCCGACGCAGTCTGTTGATTTGCAGTCACAATCTAGCATTCGCGTCACCACTTTTCATGTAAACAAAAACAAAATAAAATTCGTATGAAAATCTTGTACTTGTTGTGTCCACGGATCAGTTCAATGTTTTTAAAAACAACACATTGACATATCCGCGCTGGCGGCGTTGAGCTTCGTTTACTAGTTTAGGGGAGCGTGAAAGAATAGCTGATTTTCAGTTGCAATAAACACATTTTCCAAATTAAAATTATGAATGTAAATTTGTTTTTCCATATCAAACTAGTATTCTATTTAAATGAAAAACAATTTTGTTTGCAGGTGGCGGCGGAAAAGTCTCATACGAAAATTGTTTATGAAGACAACTCTATATTACGATGAAAAAATTCAGCAACAATGTTGGAATTGTTTAGCCATATGGTTGAATGAATGTCAGAAACACGTGTTTCAAGTAATCAAATAACATGATGTGAAAATTTTCATTCAAATTTTAGAATTTAAAAGCCGGCTTCGTGTCTTCTAATCAGATAGAGATTACACTAATGAGTTCGGGACCCAAATTATGGCCCTAATATGAAGTTGCCACCAGACGTCGACACCATGCCATTGTCTTCGCAAATTCGGCGCAAGCAGTTTAGAACAAATGTTAGCGTTTAGTACAACGATGCTAATGACGCAACGCATTATTGTGTTCGACTAAATGGAAACACATATATTTAAAATGAAGTGTCAAAGCACAATTGTCGCAACGCAACGCATAGCGCGGCATTCTGGTCCCACCTTAAAGGTGGGACCAGAATGCCGCGCTATGCGTCGCGTCGCGACAATTGTGCTTTGACACTTAATTTTAAACATGTGTGTTTCCATTTAACCACCCACAATAACGCGTTGCGTCATTAGCATCGTTGTACTAAACGCTAACATTTGTTCTAAACTGCTTGCGCCGAATTTGCGAAGACAATGGCATGGTGTCGACGTCTGGTGGCAACTTCATATTAGGGCCATAATTTGGGTCCCGAACTCATTAGTGTAATCTCTATCTGATTAGAAGACACGAAGCCGGCTTTTAAATTCTAAAATTTGAATGAAAATTTTCACATCATGTTATTTGATTACTTGAAACACGTGTTTCTGACATTCATTCAACCATATGGCTAAACAATTCCAACATTGTTGCTGAATTTTTTCATCGTAATATAGAGTTGTCTTCATAAACAATTTTCGTATGAGACTTTTCCGCCGCCACCTGCAAACAAAATTGTTTTTCATTTAAATAGAATACTAGTTTGATATGGAAAAACAAATTTACATTCATAATTTTAATTTGGAAAATGTGTTTATTGCAACTGAAAATCAGCTATTCTTTCACGCTCCCCTAAACTAGTAAACGAAGCTCAACGCCGCCAGCGCGGATATGTCAATGTGTTGTTTTTAAAAACATTGAACTGATCCGTGGACACAACAAGTACAAGATTTTCATACGAATTTTATTTTGTTTTTGTTTACATGAAAAGTGGTGACGCGAATGCTAGATTGTGACTGCAAATCAACAGACTGCGTCGGGTGAATGTTTTAGTACAAAACGCAAGCAATGACAGCTGATGAGAAGCAACGCACGACGCGGCATTCTGTTTTCACCTTTACTCTAGAAACTGCTGACGCTAGCAAAGGAACGCTATAATGGTAGTAAATAGGCTTCGGCTACAAGTATATTTCATTGTGCCTAGACACAGTGACACACTGCGCTGCGTTGGCTCCTGCGTTCCATGATGACCGGTTTGCGGATTTTTTTCGCTCTCCACAGCCCGGCAAACGACATGCCATAGAATTCTAATTTGATTAAGATTTATACACCCCGTCAAGTTACTGCTGCTGCCCGCTTGGTCGGCTTTTATAGAACTAATGACGGATTGACATGATTCTTGGTTGTTCAATGCGTGTGCAAACAACAACTATCCATAAATGTTCCGAATGGTTCGTTACAAATCAGAGTACTGTTTGCGCGTTTGCCGCTTCGCTTTAACGCGCTGGAAAATTTCCAATTAAAATAAAAATGAAAGCGCCATGTAAACAGGATTTATTTCCGTCGCTGCCGCTACTCACCCATTTCCAGCTCATCCTTTTCGGGCAGCGTTGCCAATGTTCCAGTTTCAACTGGATTCTTCCAGTTTTTTTCTCGATCCAGTCAAACAGTCAAATCTTAAAATATTCCAGTTTTTTTGAAATATTATTCAGTTTTATCCAGTTTTTTGTATGTGTGCCTCAGTTTTACTCATGTAATGTAGAATGAAATCACAATCTATAAATATTCCACATCCTCACTATCCCTGTTGAAACTGTGGAAAGAACTTTTTCTGAAAAAAAAAATTGTAAAAGGTTGTATCTTGGACACGACCGCATTTTCGACGTAGAGCTACGCAATTATATTATGTAATCCACTTGTTTATCACTTCGAATATTACTTTAGAAAGCATCGACATTTTTCAAATAACTTTTTAGTTTTTTTTATTGTTACTACTTCAGTAGTAAAAAGACGGGTGGGTAATGTCGGGGACATAACCGGAGTGACGTAGGACTATACAAAAGGGACAGCTTTTGTTAAATATATATTTTAAATATATTGTTTTATTTTCTTCTCCTACGTGAATACCTATCTATCCATCTGAAAAATGGATTAGTTTACTGTTTACTCTTTATGAACATGTTGATGGTTCTGAAAAGAACCTTTGGTGTTGTGTTTTTGTTATCACTCGATATTCCCATCTTGTTCGGTTAAACCTTCCTGTTTAGCTATTGCGTT
Organism: Toxorhynchites rutilus septentrionalis; assembly: GCF_029784135.1. Lineage (NCBI taxonomy): Eukaryota > Metazoa > Arthropoda > Insecta > Diptera > Culicidae > Toxorhynchites > Toxorhynchites rutilus. The sequence goes on along the minus strand of NC_073745.1, from coordinate 330,690,740 downwards.
TGCCACTCGCCACAGCTTTCACAGTTGGAAAATTTCTTCCCATCCAGCTTGTGACTTGTTGTTCAGTAAATTACATTTGATGCGACGTGCCGGAGAAACACTTTGCCACTCACTGAAACTAATTGTTGCCTTGATGAGCGCCGAACTGAAGCTGCTCTGTTCTCTATGCGGGTTTTCTGATTGTCGTGAACAGCTTTGCAAGCCAACTCGAGCACTCCGACGGCCGAAACTCTATAATCGCTGTTAGGTATACTGGGTATAATGCGACCAACAGGGAACTGGAGACCTGCACGGTTCGAGTGAGACTTTGCCTTTCCCTTAACTTGTCCTCCTTTGTTACGTCCACGATGCCGATGCCGTACAACCACACGGGTTTACGGTTTGAAAGAAAATAAGATATTTTTTTGGGGTCCGCGTGTTTTATACTCTAGCGGTACACACTCACAGGATAGAGACAAATCGGTAGACTCAGCCAGAGGGGCGAGTCCAACGAGACGAACGAATGAGCGTTAAAAGGGAGCGATGGCAAAAAAATACATTCATTACCTTTTGTTCGCTCGTTGGATTCACATGCAGGCTAAAAAGAGTCCTTTTCAGGATCACAAAATTATCTTCAATCTAAAGAGTTTATTGTATTGTTATCACTCGATATCCCCATCTTGTTCGGCTAAACCTTCCTGTTTAGCGATTTGTTGCCACTCGCCACAGCTTTCACAGTTGGAAAATTTCTTCCCATCCAGCTTGTGACATGTTGTACAGTAAATTATATTTAATGCGACGTGCCGAAACACCACTCAGTGTCGCATTGGAGGCGATTTTAACCTGTAATTGAACATTTGCGATGACAGTGGTACAGTGTCGACTTTCAATGTGGGGTCATAATTTGGATCTCTATGTTTACAAAAATGTCCAACTAAATAAGTCGCATTACATGTCCGTTCAATTAGCTAAATGTCGAAATAATTGTAAATTACTGTACTTTCAATCTGGAAACAATTTAAGAATTGGTGAAAATTGAATAATCAGGAAAGTCCCCAACTATCAATAAGCTCAGAACAACTGCCAAATTCACATACTCATCAGATCCTGGCAAACAAATTATGAAAACATCAATTTGTGTTTTATTATTATTTTGGATAATGTTTTAGAAAGCATTGAACTGTATTTCCTAAACTCTTCTTTGGAAGGTTTAATGGCCCTGAAAAGCGCCTTGTTTTATGGAATGGTTCCAATTTAGAAAACTTAGTACACGTGGTTTTGAAAAAAACCATTTCGAACGCCCTCGATGCCGCCCTGTTCTGGATTTGCCACCAAAGCAGTTTGTATAAAGAACAAACTTTTTTCTTCTGCTACCTGATGCCGTTTTGCGATTGCGTTTGCCACTCGCCACTCGCTGCAACTGCCTGTTGTCTTGATGTCCACCGAACCTAATGTGTTCTGTTCCGAATGCGGGTTTTCTTATCGTCGCGAGCAGCTTTGCCAGCTAACTCGATCACTTCGGCGGCCGAAACTATATAACGCCAGCTAGGTGGACTGGTGCATTGGTACTAACGCGCTCGGCCTAGCTACCCTTGCGGGGAACTCCAGATCAACACGGTTCGAGCGGGATTTTGCCTTTCCCTTCACTTTTCCTCCTTTGCCATGTCCAGACATGGCTGCTTGGGTTGGTTTGTTGATGTGTTGTGATGCGAAACGATGTGGTGTACGGTTTAGATGAGAATGATCGTTACGGAAGGAAGGAAGGTATTGTATTATAGAGACTTTAAACTTTTGCAGTTCATTCGTCTCTAGCCTTGAGAAAGGCCCTTTGATAACTCTACTCTATTCTACTCCAGCGCTACCACCTCCGCCCTCTTGCCTTGAGAAAGGCACTCGATCTCTCGCCGTCCAGCCCGTCCAGCAACGATGTTGTCCAGTCGGTGTCCACACAAAGAATGATCGTTACGGCAGCGGAGCGGGGATTTTTAAGCTGACTGGCTGGCTCGAGAATTACGCATGTGTGAGACTGCGACCAATGTTTCGTTCATTTTTTTACTTTTTCCTTTCCAATCGTGCTTCATTCTATTTCGCTGCTGCTCTGGTTGCCCGTTTTGGTCAGTACGATTTGAGGAGCACAAAATGGACCAATCAAAAATGGGCACATAGTGCATTTTGACAATGCTTGATATTTCATAATTATTCAATTATTTATCTCAAGAAAAATGAAATGTTATTCGTTATGATAGATGCGTAGATATATTTCCTATCAATTGATGCAAAAACCTTTGCGATCTATTGAGAAATGCTCGAGTTATAAGCGTTCCAAATCTTGCATTTTTTCCTACTTGTTCAGTGCCTAGATTTCCATTTCTTCTAGATTTCTATATCTTCCGGTTAGACGTAGTCCTACGTCAAAATTTTTATTTGAAATTCGAACAGACTGTAGATTTATATATTAGATGTATAATATATTAATATATCACATTTACGATTGAGCAGCGCTGCCAACCCGCACCATAATTTCTCATTTCCACCCATATATCGATCACAAAATATAAACACCTTGCTCCTATATTCCACTTGAGGTGGAATCGAACCGCACAACGTGTAACAGTAAGGTTTTCCTACGGGGATTTCAAAGCATACTTCCATGAAATATACGTTGTATCTAAATAAATGCAGTGTATATATATAATCCAAAATCCTAGATACTCTTCCATATCCGCACTAGTACAACAAATTCTCGTATGCTGCTCTTCTTTGCCGTAGCACACTTTGATACAGAGGACTTCCTCTTCTTATATCGAGCGGTGTGTGTATATGTATTTGAAATATGATGCCTAGGACTACCAAAATATGCAAAGGGAAAAATTGTCAAACGATCATTGTATTTTACATTTCCCTCTGAAATTATTGCATATCTCATGTTTACGTAGTTCTCGAACCGCGAAAGTTCATTCACCTCTAGTATCTGAAATGATGGTTTTCCCAGGCTTCTCAGTTTAAATGTACGTTTTAGGGAAACATATTCCGGTCTGCACAACGACAAGCGAGTATAAAAGTACTCAACATCAAAAAATACCCCGACTTACAAGTATTTGCAAAGCGGATTCCCCCAAGTACATTGATTTTGAAGTCCGTATTAGGGAAACACAGCTCTGTGGGAACAAAAAATACCCCCTACTTGCAAGTATATTTGCAAAGCGGATTTCCACAGGTACATCGATTTAGAAGTCTGTGTTGGGGAAACCGTAGATCGGGCCAATCAAAACTTGGCAATTAGGGCGTTTAGATAACACTTGACATTTTACAGTTATTCAACTGTTCATCTCATGAAAAATAACATTTTATTAATTGTAATAGACGCGTAGAAATATTTCCTGTCAATTGATGCAAACATCTTTCCGATCTAGTAAGAAATGTTCGAGTTATAAACATTCTAAAAACGGGTAGGGTTAGCACACAAATCGGCTCAAATGTATGGGAAAAAGGAAATTCTTCCAGTTTTCATTAATTTAAGCCGTTCAGAGATTAGTGAATTCTAATGAATAGCATATCAAACAAATCTTAGAGATTCTTCCGATCTTCCGATTCGATTGGTATGCAAATCATGAGAATTCGTTCAAAGTGAAAATAGTTATTAACGTAAACTTTAATTCATAATAACGTTACCTGTTTTCTGATTTGGTATCCTTCATGAAAGACGTAGTTCTACGTCAAAAAACTCAACAAAACGAAGAATATAAACAGACTGGAGAATATTATGGTGAAAGGTATACTGGCTACAAAAACCTACTTTCTTTTCACGGGGAACAATCGGAACGGATGAAAATAAACGAGAATATAAAGTTGAAATATACCATACAATGTACGAACAGGTTAAATGTTCACAAAAAGAAATATTACCCAAAATTTTTCATAGAGACAGCGTGCTATGCTGGCTTCGAATTTATATGAACATCAGATGTTATAGGTCTTCCAAATCATTCTAGAGTTCAGAAGATCATAGAGCAATGTGCTCCATTGACTCTAATTGATATAAATATAAAACCCCCCTTATTTTGCTTTCGTTTACATCAATGGACTTTCAGTTTCTCGTCGTCACTCAGTGTATTTTCGGTTCTAAATAGCATTTATATTACCCATGATCTATACTCTCGTATTTAACGCATAGTTCGTTATAAAAAAAGATAATGCATACTTTGCATAGAATGCATAAGTTCTATAGTGATTATTTTGCAAGTATTCATACCATGCATATTTTTTCCCAAAATACTGTCGGGTAACGGGGGCTCATCGGGTGGTTCAACGGGACGGGCAACGGACAACGATTCGGGGATGTCTAGCTCTGGACGGTCCAGCAGTGACACGACACGTGCATCGGCACGGTGTCCAAAGAACTGGTGAATCTGGTGAAGCAGCAGCAGACGTCCTTATTCAGCACACTCAGGAGAAAGCACTCCCAACGAAGCAAAATAGTAGCAACCAGCAAAATTACGGGGAACACGGACTATTGGGAGCGATAAACACTGAACCTTCCAATTACGTTCTACGTTGTGTATGGAATCTATTTATTATAGTAAGCTTAACAAAAAACAATACAATAGAGGCAATAGAGGAAGTAGATTGATGCCAATTGCTACGAAATATTTCAGCGGTACACGGATAGTCCCATTTGATATCCATCAAATACATTCTCGAGCAGGAGGAAATACTTAAGGATACCTCAGTTTGATCTTGATACCAAAATGTGCCTTCGACAAACCTGATGTAAGAAGTAAAATACAAAAGAATAAAAAAAATGAAAAGAAATAGCTTGTCAAAATTTGATAATTTCAAGTAATACTTGAGCAGTGTTGTTTCGGTATTGAATGTGCACATTTTACATTCTGCCAAATATATACCGGTAGTTTGTGTTTTTGAAGAAAATGTTTTATTTCTCATCTAGATTTATATTTTCGCCTTCAAAATAGGTCCAATGTACAGCAATACACTTCTTCAACGAACAATCCAATCATAGAAATACACTTTATAGCTGTATTCAGGAATTGCCTTCACAGCATCAACAACATTTCAAATCAAAATCATATCAAAAATCAACAAGCAAAAAAACAGTTAACTTGTTTTTAATGAATCTGTAAACAAACTAAATTACACATCGCGCCCAGAATGCCGATTTTTGACCAAAAAAATTTTTTTGAGATGACACTAGATCTCGACGTTTCATGCAATTTTAAAATATTTGGCATTAAAACTGTCTTCGACAAAGTTGTTACATATAATAGATTGCTCATTTTTATGTTATCAAAAATAGGGTGACCAAAATTGTCGATGAAATAAAAAATATAACTTTCTTATTTTCATAGATAGAGGTAAACATAGTTCGACAATGTTATAGTCCCAATTATTTGTGACATCTTTGTAGAACAAAGTTTTTTTCTATCTCTTGAAATAGCCGATATAGCGCCTTTTTTCTATGTTTCGTTAGGGTCACCATGAAAAAAATTGTTTTTGATCTAACTTTTATATTTCAAATTCTACATAGGGGTAGTGGGCGCAAATTGGTCATGGGGGCAAAGTGGTCACTTGCTTGTTTGGTAGTAGAACTATTGACTATGGATGCCGTATTGATAGTCACCTTATGTTTGAAGAATTTAATGACTTTTGAGTCACCCTGTACTTCAGTAGAGCAGTCGCATGTCAAAATATAAATAAAAACAGAAATAACTCTCTCGATAACCATTCGGCCGTAGTTCTGTGCGCATGGTATCTAAGGAATTTTTCGTAAAATTTTGTTTATTCAATTTGATATGTTGAACAAATCATCAGTTTGGACGACTGTTCACATATTCTAGGAGAGGTGAACAGACATTTTGTTCAATCACAGCGATTAATTAGCATAGACATTATTCTTATTCTGCGGAACGTTAAGTGTTTCTTACTACGCCTCTGTATGCAACAGAAAATTTAAATTGAGACTCTAGGTGAATAGGCCAAGCTTATTTCATGCATGTACCTACTATAACAAATATGATTTGAACAAATTTGGACGAAAAAAACGCATAAATCCATCCCATACAGCTTAATATGTGCGAGTGACCACTTTATCTCCAAACAAAAAAAAATTATAGGAGTTTGTGTCCAAGATACGACCGCATTGTTGACGTAAAACTACACTGTTATTTTATATAAGTCACCATACATTGGTGACATCAAAAGAAACGCTTATATTAATATTACTGGCCTCGGAAAAAATTGCATTACTTTCTCATGCTTTGCTACTGGCAGGCGAAATCTAATCACATACAAAATTTCAGAACGACATTTACTTTCCTGGTGACTAAACAAGCGAAATAAACTCTTTTTGTTAATAACAACCTCAAAAAACGTAGCAATGCTTCATTATTATCAATATTAGCGCAAATGCAATCCTAGTTGAAGGCAGTGTTGCGATTATCACGCGAACCCAAATAACTTCCAGTAAGATATTCAAGATGCTTGGTATTCCCCAAATATTTTTTTGGCGCTCAACCTTAACGCCTGCTTCGCCATGACGTCAGTTTAATACATTGATGCATTCTCAAAGGCACCAACGAAGCCCTTATTATGACGGAAAACAAACAATGTTAACAGCTTGGAAAAATACTGAATTATGCCACACAGCTTGTTCTCTGCTGTAACACCCATCGATGCGTATTCGCTGATGACTTTGTCAAGAGCGACCGCCTTCACCACCAGCGGGAGGAGCTTGATTTTGGTTGCTGTCTGGGTAACGGCGTTTACATTTTCGACCGACGCACCCAAATCGCCTACTTCGCTGTTGTTCGATGCGGTGTCACACTCGCGAGGGCTCGGTTCAGTGCGAGCGCTTTTCACTGAACCAACATCGCGTGCATCATTAGATGACGCTTGCCTCGAAATTTTAATGCCCCTGGCAATGCGTTCGTTTTTTGCAGGACTCGAGCCTGCCTTCCTCTTCTTCTTGCACACTACGCGAAGCGTCCAATTTATGACGCGGAAAGAAAAACACACGATATGAATAACGACAAAAACAAACTGAAAATACCACACGACGATGTCCAAGTTGGATTACCACTGGTGGGGTCCAATCTTAGATCGAAGCGCAGCGAAAGCAAAGTGAACTGGATTGCTCAACAGTCCGATGCCTAATAAAAGTTTGCCTCAGCGAGATCCACTGTATATACTCTAGGCAAGTATTCCCCTTCAGTCTTCTACATTTTCCTTTGTTCACGGAGACTTTAAATCCTACGATTTCCCCTCCGTTGGTCGTCGATAAGTTGCTCGTTATTGACAGCTCTGTTCGGGAAAGCACACAAATGGACAGAACAAATGTATGGGAAAATGGAAACGCTTGAAGTTTTCGGGAATTTTAACCATCTACAAACCAGGGGAATCTAATATATAGCATATTAAACAAATCTATAAATCTTACGGAATTTCCGATTCGTTTAGTATGTAAATCGACAAAATCCGTTCGCGACAAAAATAGTTATTAACGTTAACTTTATTTCATAAAAACGTGACCTGTTTTCTGATTTGGCACCCTTAATGAAAGACGTAGTTCTACGTCAAAAGATCGATTTTTCACCTTTTTTTCTAATGATAAAAAGTGTACTATTTTGAATTTTTATAGTGAAAGCCGTTTGCTATCTTGAAGAACAATGAGTTGAACTATAATATTCTTCGAGAAACGGGAATTAAATCGGTATATGGGCGCTGGAAATGGGCATATTCCTTAGGGTGACCACTATGCCCCCACTTCACCTACAAACTGTCTTCAAAGGATTTTGAAGCTTACTAATACAAACATTTTGCGATGCAGAACTTGTCAATATCTCAACTCTACTCAAAGTTATTGATATTTCTCCCCAAAAAATACGCTCTCTGCAATTGCAAATGTAACAACTTTGTTGAAGACAGTTTTTGTCTAACGAATAAATATCTCCCACAAAGTTCTTTTTTAACTTTTTTAAGTTTCATTGGGGTATCCATGAAAAACCTGTTTTTTACTCTAACTTTCATATTTAAAATTCTACATCAAAATTGTCTTCAAACGACTTTTAGAGGTTATAAATACCAACATTTTGTGATGCAGAATTCGTCAATATCTTAATCCAGCTCAAAGTTTTTGATGGGTTTTTACCCAAAAACTCATGATTTCAATTTTAATTTACTCAAATACAAACAATTAGCATATCTTTGAAAATCACATATTATATGGAGTCAAATTTGTTCTTTCAAATTCCGTCAACAAACATTTTTTCTGTTTGCCCCAGAAAGAATGGCAAGCAATTGAAGAGAGCGTATTTTTTGGGAAGAAATATCGACAGCTTTGAGTTAAGTTGAGATATTGACAAGTTCTGCGTCGCAAAATGTTTGTATTACCAAGCTCTAAAAGTCTTTCCAAGACAGTTTGTATGTAGAACAATTTTGTAAACGACAATTTTGGTCACCCTATTTTTGATAACATAAAAATGAGCGCTCTATTATATGTAACAACTTTGTCGAAGACAGTTTTTGTCTAGAGAATAACTGTCGAGCTAATTTCCACTTAAATGCATCTCCTGGACCATTGTACAGTGTTAACGAATGGGAGCTGAAACATACCACGCAAAAACGTCAAACCGAAAGTAAGGTTAGGCGCCGTACATTGATTTATAGAATTCTTGTATTCTGCATTCTGCATGAGTGCGGAATGATAGCAACTAAGATGGTCAAAAGAAATACAACAGAAATGTAAAAATTCGCGATAGAAGAAAAAGAAAAAAGGATTGGGGTTAGGTTCGATGCAGTGATCTCGTTATCACATTGTCGAGCAGTTTTGCGACGATCTTCCATCAACGTTTTTATGAACATGAAGCAATAAATAAGAAAATTTTCATGTTTCATGCAAATAAAACCGTATATTTTAGCGATTCTAGGAAAAAGATCCTCCAATATTGTTTCAAAGTAATGTTCGAGTGGTGGGAACCGTCATTTTGTCTGCTCGAATGATATAATTAATTGATGGTTCATTTCGTCAATTTATGAATCACTATAAATATTACACGAAGCTTCGAAAGAAATTTTACTTCTCAAAGATATTGGAATGGGTAGAAAATGCATTTTAGATAAATGAAAGCCGATCTTCTTGAAATAAAACGATTTTATAGGATCCACTTTTCTACCAGTTTTTTTAAGGGGCAATCTTTCAGCTTTTTGAGAAACATTATTGGCAACCCTGTTTTCGGGCTGTCTGGCCGAAGAATCCGGCTTCCGCAGACGGCCATTATTGTTCCATTTCCGGCGGTGCACGAGCATATCACAGCCCCGTGTAACGGCGGCTCCGTCGTCGTTGTTGAGGAAGCGACAGCAGCAGTGGCAGGATAAAAAAAAATGTCAATCGGTTTAAATTGTGTGTTCTGTCGTGCTTTATTTTTTTTTCTCTCCGGCGACAACGAAGAGGGGGACCAGCAAAAAAAGTCCGGTGGTAGATCTAATGGACTCGGGCCACTTGTTCACGGTTTTTACGCGGGGTATTATGATGGCAAAGGCGGAACACAGGGCTGCGATCTGTTGGCGGAGGATGTCAGTCTCGATTTAATCTATTTTTTTCCTAGATTCTCATTATGGAAATTTTGCGCTGTTGATGTTGGTGCTGATACGACAAACATTGGCGGCGGCTCTGTCATAGGAGGGGGTAATTTATTAGGGTTACTTCGAAAATGCGGAACTTTTGGATGTCGCTTTAAAGACTGTACAAATAATGCCAAGCGGGCGACGCTTGCCGTGGAAATAAATTCCTTGAGTGAGATTCGGGGTGCATTAAAACTTTAAAACAGAGATTTGGTGGATCTGCTCGAATTGCTCTGACAAGAAAACTTTGCTCGCACAAGAAAATGTGGGATGTGAAGATCACAATAAAATTTACGGAACATTAATTTCATGCCTTCTAAAAACTGGGCCTAATTCGAGGATTGACTTTTTTGAGACGCATGAGTTTCTCGTAGGTATGCTGACAGTGGATGAAAAATAATAGAATAAACACAAACTCTGATTTTTTGAACGCCTCACTAATTAAATCCCAAAATAATCCAATCCGTTCTTGCAGGTGTCCTCAATGGTTCGTTTTTTTTTAATTCTCACTGCGAAAACCGTGATCTTTCCATTTCAGCTGACGATCACCTTGAGTCGATCTTTGGGTTGAATGCAAAATGCACCACAAGAAACCACTCCACGGCCGGATTATTGTCAGTGATTGATTTTTATGACCACGTCGCCAATGTGCGAAAACCAGTTTCGCGGCAAGTCATCAGGTGTTTGCTTGTTTTTTTATCTTAAGGTTGCTTGCGTCACCCCGATAGCACTAATGTGCCCATAACGTCATCATCGTTCGCTGCAAAAAGCAGCAGCCAAAATTCTTGCTAATATTTTACGCTTTTCGTGTCTCACGTTGGAAGGCAACACATGACTTCATTAGCTTCGAATCTATCTCTTAAAATCCGCGAATTCTCACTCCCACAATCACAACCGCCACCAACCGATGTTGGTGCCTTGGATCGTGTCCGGAATCAAAGCGAACGCAAGCTCGCTGCTCAGGATAACATAAATTTCAATTTACGAACTCCGTACGCTTCGCCGGTAATGGCTAACGCTGCCACCCCTCGGTGCCCATTCGGTGCTTCATAAATTCACTGTTGCAAATATTATGCAAATTATCGCATTACCATTCGCGCGCGCGCTTTGCTGGCCGCTAGGAAACGCGTGGGTCCAGCTCCCGATAATGTTCGTGGCTTCGTTATCATCCACCCTCCCTGGTGGCTCTTTTATATGTGAGAGTATCGGTAGCATTGGAGGGAAATGAAAGCTCTTGTGGATCGAGTGTTGCTGCTGAATATTTCCCAAATTCCATTGCATAATGTTACTGATTGGTTTTGTGGAATCATTCAAAATACAGCAAATTCGCATCAAAGTGACTCGATAGGGTCTCTTGATTTTTGTTGTAGAGCAATTCTACAGCAATTTATTCGGCTGCTCCCCCGAGCCGTTTTTTCCATTTATTCACTAGACAACGTAAAACGTAAAATTGAATGAAATCCCAGAAGATGAAAAAAAAATTCTGCAGTTTCTAAAAAGTTTACATTATTGAACCAGAAAATAGATAAACAATGATAGTATTTTGGTACCAGAGAATGGATCGCAGAACAGTTTTTCATCGAATGTAAACCGCTTCCTTTAAAATCTTGTAAATTCTAAAAATCCTGACAATCTTAAAAATCTCGAAAATTTTTAAAATCTTGAAAATTTTGGAAACTTTTAAAATCTTTGAACATCTCCTTCAAAATTTTGCAGATCTTCAAAAACTACTCAAAATCTCCTTCTCAAAACCTTTTCAAAATTTTGTCAAAATGCACTTAAAATCTTCTCAAAATCTTCCCAAGATCTTCTCCAAATCTTCTCAAAATCCTCGAAAATATTGTCAAAATTTTCTCAAAATATTCTTAAAATATCACCTCAATAATCACCTCAGAATTTTCTCAAAATCTTCAGAAAATCTTCTCTAGATATTCCCTAAAACATCTTATAATCTTCTCATCTTCTTATGATCTTCTCATAATCATTTAAAAATCGTTTTGAAATCTTCTCGAAATTTTCTCAAAATCTTCCTAAAATTTTTTAAAAACTTCTCGAAATCTACTGCAAATCGTCTCAAATCCTTTTCAAAGTCTTCTCAAAAAATTCCCAAAATTATCTCAAAATATTTTCAAATATGTTTCGAGAACTTCCCAAAATTATCTTAAGATATTCTCAAAATCTCATCGAAATTTTTCAAGATCTTCTCTAAATCTCTCTCTCGAAATCGAAAAATATTCTCAAAAACTCAAAAATGATCTCAAAAACTTATCGAAATCCTAAAAAGTTTTCAGAAATCTTCAAATTTCTACAGAATCTTTAAACATCTTCGGAGTTCTTCTTAAAACTATTAAGAAAACTTCAGAAGTTTCTATAAATCTCAAGAAATTTTCAAAAATCCTAAGAAAATATTCAAGAATCTCCGGAAGTTTTTATTTGTTATCACAAATTTTAACAAATTTTCGGAGGTCTTAAGTAGTTTTCAGAATTCATTGGAAAAAAAGTCTTCGAAAATCTTCCGAATCTTCTGAAATCTTCATTAATTTTCAGAAATCTAAAAAAAAACCTTCAGAAATATTCTGAAATTTTCAGAAAATCCTAAGAAAATCTTCAAAAACTCTTCAGAAAATCTTCCGTAAGTATTCAGAAAATCTACGGAAAAGCTACAGAAAATCTTCAACAATCTTCGGGGTTCTTCTTCCAACGTTTTGAGAAATATGATTTCTGAATTTCTTTAGAAATCTTCAGAAAATCTGTAAAAGTTTTCGGATGTTTTCGATATTCGTCAAAGATTTTTAGAAATCTTGAGAAGTCTTCGGAAATCTTAAGAAATAATTAGTAATCTTCAAAATTCACCTCAATTCTTCAGAATTTTGTTCTCATAAATCTTCAGAAGCCATCAAAAATGTTCAAAAGCCTTCAGAAAAACTTCAGAAGTCTTCAGAAATCTCATCAATGGAATCTGAATTCAGAGGCCACCTTTATTTCCACGATCGTGAATCAGGTATCCAAATCTAGAATTTGGGATTTGTAAACCAACAATTAAATAGGAGCTCATTCCTGAATTAGAGACAGAAATATAGGATATGGAAAACAATAATCAATTCACAAGAACAGACCTATGACTAACGAATATTGAAGTTGCAATTTGTTTTTGAAACTCTTGAAAATTGGAATGTAAGATTCGAATGGGAAAGGGAATAATATGGAATATTCTGTAGAATTGAAAATTCGATCGATTTAAGAGATTTGAAAGATCTGAAGGTTTTGGGGGATTCGAAAGATTTTTGACGATTTTCTGAAAATCGTATTTTTTACCAGGCGAAGCTTTTTAAACTTTTTTCAGCCGAAAAGTTTAAAAATATGTGCTGAGTCTGTTTATATAAAACATCAAAATCTCAGGAACTGATTCCAAAAATATACTCAGTTTTGAAAATTTGTAGCGCTTGACCATTTTCGATTTTTCTACATCAAAAATTTAAATAAACTTTCTAGGAAAAATTCTAAAATGAGTCACAAATCTCTACTTTTAGCCGAAATTATATATTTTATGATTTATTATATTATGATTTATTATGATTTATGGAAAAATGAGCTTTTTTACATGACATCAGGTCAGTAAAGTATATATTTCCGTTACTGAGTTATATTTTTATATGTTATGTAAAAAAGCTTCAGCTTCCGAAAAATATGTGAAAGTCGTCGTGGACAAATTACGTAACGCAAAGGGAGAGGGGGTCGAGTTTGCGTTGCTTACTGTGTATTAGAGATAGGAAATGCGTTACGTAAGGGGGGAGAGGGCCAAAATCCGTAATTGAGTGTTACGTAATATGTGCATCACGCCAAAATTTCCTCAAAATTCATTAAAACCATTTTCTCGCAGTTTTTGGCTGGAAGTAAAGATTTGAGGCGCAGTTTATAGTTTTAGTTTATTCAAATATCTTTCTTTCAATGTAAAAAGGTTGAAAATCAATGAAGGGGTTTGGAAACTGTTTTTTATTAAATCCAAAATATATATTTTTATTAAGGCTCATATGGCGTCAGCCTTACGGGGCCGGGAGTTCAATATTTCGACAATGTTTGCTTACAACTATGTTAGTAATATGTAACCGATTACTCGCACCCACCGCGCTCTGTGACACTGAATGTCGCTGCGGGCCCGGACATAGTGACGCACCAAGTATGTGCCTACAAGGTGGGATGCTTCAATAAAGCATAACGGGTGTTATCGACAAGGTTATCAATATAATCTAGAAGCGCCACACATCCTCCTCCTTCCCGAAATAGACGAAAGACGTCATACGTGAAACACGGTTACAAAAATTATTTGTTTGAAGATCATTCACCGATTTCCCAGGCTTTCTGACAACATACACTATTTTTCCATGTGATTGCAAAAGTACTCAAGTATGTTTATCCGCGGGATAATCGGAAACCACCCAAAGCCGAACGGTGACTGCCTGCTAATAAGATGGCGGAAAATGTGCCGAGTTCCCATTTGAACCACCTATGGGATGTATGAGCTAATTGATGACATTCAACTAACAAAAATTACGAGTCATGTTCTGTTCTTCATAGGTTTTCCTGAGCCCGTATGTGTTCTGCGCGGTCGTCCCGATCCGCAAATATTTTCTCTTCCATTTTTACACAGCACGGGTTTCCCGATCCGCGCTCTTTTCATTATATTTTTTTATACGGTTGTCTCGATCCGCAAATATTTCTCCATCTATTTTTACACAGCACGGTCTTCATTTCAAGTTTTTTCATGCGGTCGTCCCGATCCACACTCTTTTCATTACAATTTTTTTCATACGGTCGTCCGCATCCGCAAATATTTTCACTTCCATTTTAATACAGCACAGTCGTCCAGATCCGCACTCTTTTCACTATAACTTTTTTCATACGGTCGTCTCGATCCGCAAATATTTTTACTTCTATTTTTACACAGCACGGTCGTCCCGATCCGCACTCTTATCATTATAATTTTTTCATGCAGTCGTCCCGATCCGCAAATACTTTTACTTCCATTTTACACAGCACGATCCTCCCGATCCGCACTCTTTTCATTTAATTTTTTTCATACAGTCATCCCGATCCGCAAATATTTTTACTTCCATTTTAATACAGCACGGTCGTCCCAATCCGCACTCTTATCATTATAATTTTTCCATACGGTCGTCCCGATCCGCAAATTTTTTTATTTTACAGATACACTAAGGAAATCTATAGTAAATTTAACATTTACACCCGATTCGCACTCTTTTCATTATAATTTTTTTTCATACATTCGTCCCGATCCGCGAATATTTTTACACGGCACGGTAGTCCCGATCCGCACTCTTATCTTTTTTTTTATACGGTCGTCCTGAGCCGTACTTGTTCCATTTTACACAGCACGGTCGTCCCGATCTGTACTCTTTTCATTATCTTTTTTTATACAGTCGTCCCGATCCGCAAATATTTTTACACGGCACGGTCGTCCCGATCCGCACTCTTATCATTATCGTTTTTTATACGGTCGTCCTGAGCCGTACTTGTTCCATTTTACACAGCACGGTCGTCCCGATATGCACTCTTTTCATTATAATTTTTTTCATACAGTCATCCCGATCCGCAAATATATTTACACAGCACGGTCGTCCCGATCCGCACTCTTATCATTATGTTTTTTATACGGTCCTGGGCCGTACTTGTTCTATATGGTCGTCCCGATTGGCTAATAATTTTACTTCTATTTTTACACAGCAAAGTTCGTCCCGATCCGCACTCTCATCATTATATTTTTTTATACGATCG
The DNA here is from genome assembly GCF_029784135.1 of Toxorhynchites rutilus septentrionalis. Lineage (NCBI taxonomy): Eukaryota > Metazoa > Arthropoda > Insecta > Diptera > Culicidae > Toxorhynchites > Toxorhynchites rutilus. The sequence goes on along the minus strand of NC_073745.1, from coordinate 330,675,332 downwards.
TTCTGAGCCGCTACCGTGACAATCTTACGTGGGCATCATACTACCGATTCTGAACAATAAAAATATTATATACTAGCTGACCCGGCGAAGTTCGTCCCGCCCAAATTTTTTTTTTTTATAAATACATAAATACATAATTGATGACCTTTCGACCCTTTTCAATTCCCTTTTACTATAGATTTCCTAGTACTTCTAGCAAAATTCATCATTATAATATAAAATTGCAAATATTCAATTATTTTAATTAATCGAACGATTAACCGATGTCTCTATTCGCCGCTGCAGAGAACTGTCAACTTCCTCGGCTTGATTGTAAATGTACATACCACGGCTGGTCGGCAGTCATTCCTTTCGTTAATGTTTTATATCCGATCTCTTCACAACACTTCACATTTAAACACACACGTATTTACTCACTTGCACTGTGGGTGATTCCTTAGTAAAAAACGAATTTCCTGCTATAAAATCAGCAGTCTGGCAGGATCGTCAAAATGTACAGCTCCTAAAAACGAGGAATAACCCACCGCGCTCTGTGACACTGAATGTCGCTGCGGGCCCGGAGATAGTGACCCACCAAGTATGTGCCTACAAGGTGGGAAGCTTCAATAGAGCATAACGGGTGTTATCGACAAGGTTATCAATATAATCAAGAAGCACCACACAGTTAGTATTACAAGTGTACTCAGAATTGGGATGTTGCATTCTTCAATGCTCTGTACGTGTTCCCGACACGGGATACTTCCTATTGGGATGCAGCTGACCATTAATCAGCAACGCCCCCCTAGTCTGTACCCCATATCTAGCGTGGTGCGTCTTTCTCGACTCGAGAATAAAATGGTCACTAGCCTGCAGAATCATCAGCTCGTGTAGAGTTGCCATGAGCGGTACAATCCTCAGCTCTTGGTGAATGATCAGTGGGCTGTACAACCTTCAGCCCGTGTATCTGTAAAGAGTATGTGTATGTACTGCCGCGACTGAGTAAAAGTTTATCGATCGGATAGGAGGGATATGATACAGGGATACAACGGAGGAAACATCATTAAACGTTGACATCAGCGCTTCTGAGGAACAGGTATAGATGGAGCAAAAGATCAGGATCACGGCTACCTAAGATATCCCGAACGGGGATATCCGATTGTCTGCCTTGTGCCCTCACTGGAGAGCTGAGAGCGGGCAGTATGGAACCGGATACACGACCACACAACATGCTCGATGTCGTGGTAGCCATTGCCGAAAACTGTTTTTGTTTTGTGCAATATATTTTCCGGTTTTTGTGTTGATTTAAAAAAAACCATATCTCAAACACAAAAAAAAAGAAATCCAGAGATTTTGATATTTTACGTAAAATAGCTCTCAGCTATATGAGCCTGGGTCTCTTAGACCTTGAAAATCACAAAAAAAACGCTTTAGAGTTTTTCGCCTGAAAGCAGGTATTTTAAGTGCCACTTTTATTCAAAAAGTCGCATATCGGTTTAGCAGTTCAAAAGTTACAAATTTACAAAACTAAAAGTGTTGGCGAAACACCCGATTTTCCAAATCAGCCTAATTCTGAATTTTGCACCCTAAAGGACGAAATAAAGGTGAAGATTAAAAGTCTTCGCAAAAGGAACAAATATACAAAATTTGAGCATATGTTTTCATATTCATGGAGCGAGGAATCAGAATATCACAAGAGTCGTTCTATTATGCAGGAGCCTTCTCGGTCCTCCATTGATAACATCCGCCGTCTAACTCACGACGAAAAATGAATTTCATAGAATATATCTCCGATACGATCCGTTATTGAGATCTTTCTGTTGCACTCGCAGGTCAATTAAAATCCGCGGTTGCCATTTGAAAAATGTGATATAGAGTACTACGCACGGGAAGAGAAAATTATATAATAGAAAAATATATACCAGTTCCAACCATCCTAGAAAAATTATTTAGGTGCCTTCTAAGATATGCTTTTAAGGAATCATTTATACCTTATTGCATTGATTTTTTTTATGATTTAAATTACAGCTCAATGATTTCAAATTGCGTATACTTAGTTCTCAATAATAGTATACAACAATTTAAGGTACAGATTTTTGATTCGGCTTCCAAGCCGAATTTCAAATAATTTCAGATCCTTCTTGAAATGCAAATGTAAGATTAGTTTACTGCAAATACTAATGCTCAACGGTTACCTGGCTAGATCCTAGGTTGTGATGGCGAATGCAGATTCAGCATTAACTCGCGTCTATACACCAATTCCATCCAGTTTTTGGATTCCGTATGAAACGGATCAAGAATTTAAAATTCCAATTTTCATACCATGAATTCTCAATTCGTCACACAATAACGCCTCAAGGTTCAGTTTTCTAATTTATAATCCTGATGTCAAACATAACTCGAAATTTCAAGTATTATTCAGTATCTTTTTCAAAATTGAATCTTCAAACCTAAAATTAAACATTAAAACAATAATTGACCACGAGATTGATGCAAATGAACGAATCAGGATGAAAAAAATACAAATATTGAAACAAAACCTTCTGACTTGCATTAATAAACGTGTATTCTCGAGCTTGGCACTCGGAATACAGTTTTGGTGTGTTGTAAATCTCAAAAAAGTACCTAAAAAATTACGCAAGAAATACGTTGAGACGGTTTAGTTCCTCTAGGGAACGTTAGATACATTTAAGAAGAAGAAGAAGTGTAAGCGGCAAAGATATGAGAGGTTGCTATCATTATATTGGACGATGATAAGAATGGAAATAGTCATATAAATTTAGAAAAATTGTGCTGATAATTTTAATATTTAACCAATTGCTTATGAAATTTTTTAAATTCATCTATTTCAGGTAAACATACTGCGCGTTTTCGAGGATATCCAATCAATGGTTTAGTCAATTCAACCATCATATCACATTCAATGCTCTCATCAAAAGTGTATGTATTTTACATAAATATATTAACTACAGTGCTGAAACCGCTTCCAGCGCCTTACTGTTCCTACCTTAGCCATTCACAGCTCTACCATTACGGTAAACAAAACCATTACCTTAACGACCAAACTTTTCCCCGCTTTTTCATCTGCACTGTGTGCGAACACAACACAACCGCACAAAGTCAGCCGAAGTAACGCTTATCATCATCTCGCCCGTCAAAGGCAGCAAAAGTTTTCCCGACACTACCGCAAAATTTTCCTTTCTATCCGTCGTTAGTTGTTCATGAGGGGGACGGGGTGTTGATGGGGAACTAAATTATAAACGCTCCCCGCAAGCTGGTGGCTCTGTGCTGGCTGAAAATGCTGACACTCCGACCTGAATCTGAGCTTATCGGCGTAAATATGTTAATTCTATCCGCCCCCCTGAAACAAGTTCGTCTGAAATTTGAGTTTTTTTTTCTTGGGTAAGGGCTTCGAGACATGTCGAAACAAACCTTGCTTACAGTCCGCGTTTAATGACTCCTAAGTACCATTATGAAGTTCATGTAATTCACATTCAATGTACACGCAAATGTGTCCTTCCGGAACCGAACACGGAGCGAAGAAGCCGCCTAATGGAAGTGCGGGAAAACTGCATCCATATCTGGTCCCGCCGGGCGCATTTTCGCCCGGCAAAAGTTGTCCCGTTACGAGAAACCAAACTTCGGTCGGAGCACCACAGGCAGAACTGCTTGTTGTCTGATTGTACACAGAACCGGAAGCTGCGGCATTATGGCGGGAAAGTTTCTTATCGCCAGGGCTTTTGTGTTAACCCAACTGTTAGTGGAGACTTTCCATCACTGGCACCGGAGGAGGTTGAAGGCGGCAATTACAAAGTACACAGTCCTCTGCTCTCGTGTGAATGGCCTTTTAGCAGCTGGCGAAGATTGAATCGAGTGGAGACGGAACTACTTTGTTGTCGCTAAGTATGCTTACGGTATTCAGCGTAGATGTTCGGAAGGTGTGAATGGATTGCAATGAAGCACACACACACACACACATAAAGCCAGTCTGCCGATTTGGCTTTTAATTATTCGATAATCGAGTAATGTGCAAACAGCGCTGAGTCTGTGCAGCAAATATCCCCATTTGGGAATACTTTGTGCAACGCAATGCAATGATTCTGCATCTCTAGCAGCCGTCGTCAATCGGTTTACCGTTTTCCGCCCCCAAAATGGGTAACCACTCTCCGGCGGGTGCCTCTCAATATGGTCAAAGCCGGCGACCGGTGGCTTTCGGAGGAGGAAACACGACACAACATAAACCAGTCAATAACAGCAAGAAACATAAAGGTCTATAAGCGGAGCTTGCTCAGCCCATACAGGTCTGCAGAGTCCGATCAACTACCGTTGCCGCGAATGCAAACACTGATTTGGGATGTAAAGAACAGTTTCTTGCAGCTGAATTGAGTATTTTTTCATTGGAGAATCTTATGACTTATGAAGGGTATGCTTTTCTGTGTATCGCTTGTGGCATTATGAGAAATATCTGTCTAAGAATGTGGTTTTCAGTTTTGTTTCTCGGTGACGGAATCATAAAAAAAACTTTATTGTAAGTGATACACTTCAAATTATGTCTACTCAAGATGAATCAGAATGAAGACATGAAACAGCAATAGGCAAAACATAATTTAAGATGAACGGTTTTATTGTAAAAAAAAAGAATAAATAATGAAGCTAAGGTTTTGTTTTCGATTTTGTCTGAAAAGAGTGTGGTAACTGGTAACTGATATACGCCATTTCTTGAAAGTAATTATGCGTTGGTTGAACGTGAAATCAGAATTTGATTGTTCAAGTATGTCTTCAACCGCGTTGGAATTTTTGAAGAAAATTAAAGAATTTGGCACTAATCGTGCTGCGACTTTTATCATGCCCAAAACATCAACCAAAGTATGACAAACGGTGTCGTGAGAGATATGACAATTTCCAAGCTCCATTCCCTTTATTTTGTAGATGTTTTTGAAAGTTTTTGGACGTATTTGGTCGTCCTTGACGTGACAAATCGTTTATCTCTTTTCGGTGGAATAATATATAGAGATATAGTTTTTTTTTCCAATATGTGATTAGTTGATTCAATGTTTAAGAACTCAAAATGTTACTAATAGAAGTACGGGTAAGTTTCTTCGTTTTTTTTTTGCTTTACTCTGCAAAAATGGCTATAAACTTAATATTCAAAGTATTTCCATCGCTAGTCACAACATTTTCCTATCTTTCTGGCAATTCACGGATCCCTTTGCGGAAATAATTGGCCGGCTAACCACGAATCGCTCCAATTTTCGACTTCAACGAAATTGGAGAAGTGCTGGTCAACCAGACCATGATGCATCGATTGAAAAAGGTAGTAATCGGTCGGAGCAATGTCAAGAGAATACGGCCGGTGGGATAGGACCTCCCATTCCAGCGTTTCCAAGTATGTTTTGACCGGTTTCGCGACATGCGGCCGAGCATTGTAGTGTTGCAAATAACTTTATCGTGTTTTTGCTCTTATTGTTGCCGTTTTTCCTTCAGTGCACGGCTCAAACGTATCAAATGTCATCGTTAGAGGTCCCCCTTAATGTCTTCATTCGGTTTTAGCAGCTCATAGTACACTACACCCAGCTGGTGCCACCAAATAGACAGCATAACCTTCTGGCCGTGAATAATCCGCGCGGCCGTCGATTTTGATGCATGTCCGGGGTATCCATACGTTGCCCGACGTTTAGGATTGACGTAATGGACCCACTTTTCATCGCCAGTAACGATTCGATGCAAAAAAAACATTTCTTTCATGCCGTTGGAGCAGTTGTTCGCACGTGGAAAACGGCGTTCGACGTCTCGTGGTTTCAATTCATACGGCACCCAATGTCCTATCTTTCGGATCATACCCATTGATTTTAAACGATAGAATAAGGTTTGCTGATCTACTCCAAGTGTATCTGGAAGTTCTTGTTGCTTTTGTAAAGAATCTTGATCGAGTAAATCCTCCAACTCTTCATCTTCAAACTTTATTGGCGGCCCGGAACGTCTTCGTCTTCCAAATCAAAATTACCACTTTTAAACCGTGCAAACCACGCCTGACACGTTCGCTCAGTTGAAGCATGGTCATCAAAAAACTTCCACCAAAATGCGATGACTTTCCGCAGCTTTTTTCTTCATATTGAAGTAATGAAGTAACACTCCCCGCAAAAACACTCTCGTTGGTACGAAATTCGACATATTCGAAGTGGCAAAAAACTATGTTGTTTACGCTTTTTGACATATACTGGAAAAGACGCGCAATGACAGTAGCTTTCCAACGAATACCTGGAAATTTGATTCACTGGAATAATAATCAAGTTACGCCATCTGTTGTAAAACCGAAGAAACTTACCGGTACACCTAATATCTTCTTGAGATATCGAGAATAATCAACTACACTGCGTTTTATTCATGAGTCAATGACAGTTTTAGAATAATGAAAAAATGGGAAAACATGATGGAAATAATTGTAAAAGCACCTTTTTTTTGTAATACATATATGCCTTATATGGTTTTATTTTAAAACATCAATGTTTTGTATTGCTTCCGCTTATGATTTATTTAACTCACACAATGATTTATTCTACTCAACTATTCTACGTGTAATTAAATATAAAGTTGGCTGATTTTCTGTGGCCGACCAATGCTCCCAATGGCTGAAGTTATTGTTGCTCACGTGCGCTATTTATCAATGAGCGCGTAAAGAGAGAGTGCTTCAAAGTTTTTCTATTTTTTTTCGTTAATATTCCGCTCGGGGTACACTAACATGAATATTCTAGCTTAGCTATCACCGCTGAATTTGAACCCGAACACTATTTTGTCTTAATGTCTTCCTGTTTTAATAAAAAAAAAGTTGAAAAAAACTCTAAATTCCTTTTAAAAAAACTCCAAAACTATAAGACATATAAAATATTGGTTAGAGAATGAAATGATGAGAAAAATAAAAAAAAGAATCAAACAAATTAAAATTATTTTTTCTCAAAAATATGTTTTTCTTATATTCTTAAAAAAATAAATATGAATAGCCTTTATCATTTTCTACAAGTCACCCATACATCGGAAGGTGGGCACTTTTACAGTAAAAGAGTTCTTCCAACAACAACTTTTTCATGTTTTTTTTTAATAAATTACTATTAATGATCAATTCGTAACATTTTTATGTGTAAACTAGCTGACCTGGCGTCCCGCTCAAAATTTATTTTTTGTTATCATTACCTCCAAACATTCACGTTTTCTAACTTACGATCATGGGTCCAATCGCAGAACAGTTCAATGAATCATATTCTAATTGATCCTTTACAATTTACTTTTAATATAAATTTCTTAGGACTTTTACCAAAACTCGTCATTATAATATCAGATTATTTTCAGACACAATTCTCGTTCAAGATTTTTCAACCACTTGCAAATAACATGTTTCTCCGTTACATGGAATAAATGTTTGATACAGAAAATATGATAGAATGAAGATAGCCCTAAATCGCATAATTCCTTCTTTGAATTTTGCTCTTATCAACACATTCGATCCATTTTCATTTATATAGATAGAAAAAGATATACGAGTGCGTTTCATCACATTAAAATCCATTTCCACTTTCGAACGAAAATTAATTTCGTTGGCGCAAACATCAAATGGACTAACAACGCTTGGCACTATGTAATTATAGAACATATGGGAATTAAATTTTCTGAATTTTCCCATTTCCCTTCAGAGCTTTCCGCAAATTTTCAATTGTCATGTTTGGTTGAAATATCTGTAGTATTTTTATGGGACCCCCTCTCCATTCCAGAGGAGGGAAGGGTTTTATACCATCATAGAAACATTTCTCGTACCCAAAAATGTCCACACGCTGAATTCGGGTTCGTTTGGTTCCCTTAGAGAGGGGGGAGGGGTCTCAAACTATCACGAAAACCTTTCCCGACCCCAAAAACCCCTACATACCAATTTTCAAGTCGATCGGTTCTGTAGTTTCCGAGTCCATAAGAATCAGGAAGGAAGATGGAAGATGGCAGCGATTATCATGTGAGGACTTATTGAGATTGGCATTACATCGCAACACAAAAATGAAACGAAATGAAATATTAACAATCTTGATAACTCATATTCATAACTTTCAATTACTCAATTTCTTTTATAATAGATCAAAATACCAATATAAAAAAATATCACTCAAAATATCACGAAATCGTAGTTCTTTCCTATAAACTTCGTATTCAATGTATTCAAGGACGATTATTTTTGTTTACCGATGCACATATACTTTATCTACCATTCCACCCTGTTATGTGTCACACTGATATTCAAGAATCATTTTCAGTTAGACAGTTGAACTTCATGCCAGAAGTCTATTTTCTTTTTTTGTTCGTTACAAACCGTTTGACCGGTATGAGTACATATAACAAACGGCCTTTTTCAAGGCTACTATTTGGAGTTTCAAAAGGGTTAAACCAACAGATTTCTGAACAATGAAAAGAATTACATTCAAAAAAACAACTATTCCGAACAATCACAGTCCTACGTCAAACTTCCGCCCGTGCCGCTAGGTTCAGACCCTTCTAATTTTTTTTCTGTAAAAGTGCCCACCGTCCGATGTATGAGTGACTTGTTGTAAATTGTAAGGGCTTTTTTTATCCATTTTTTTTTGACAATAAACCAATTTTGTATTTCTGTAGGCATTCAAGAATATACCCTAAAAAAGGCTTATCGAAAATCCTATAATTTACCGAGTGCGAACCATTTTAGTGATGCGGTATCTAACCTGGTACGGCCATAACAATGAACACCAAACGCGTTTTTCTCAAAACTAGTTTTTTTTCAAACTGACGTACACGATATCTTAAATTCTACTGAACCAATTTATGTCGAATTTATATGAATACAATTTGCATGCAACTCTCTATCGCATGAACCTCTAAAAAATAATATTTTTGAAATTTAACTATTTTTAAAAAATCGGGAAACATAGGAAAAAACGTTTTTAACCACAGTTTGTTTTTCAAACGGCCGCCATTTTGTAAAAAAAAAGATGTTTTGGACTTGTCGGAGATTCATGCGATAGCGACATCTTTACTAATTCAGAATCTGTTCTATTTTCTTGTTACAGATAACCAGAGGTGCTGGAATCGTGTACGCCATGGCACAACTTTTTATTGAAAACCCTTGATCATCAGCTCTTAATTTGTTATGAATATTTTTTCTCCGTTGAATTTTTGTTTTTTTTTTGTTAAAATATAGGTAAATGAATAATGATGCAGTAGCGTCTCGATCATATCACGCTTAAAAAAAATTTCGCGTGATATATTCGAAACAGATTTTTTTTGTGGTGAAAAAAACTGTGTTTTATCTCCAATGTGTAAAATTTGAACACTTTTTCCCATTATCTATAGGGGAAAAGGGGGGAATTCAGACCACCTAAGCAAATCGCCTAATATTTCCAAACCAATACGGTCTAAATAAAAAATATCACCTTAAACTCTGAGCTACACTTGTTTTCTCTCAATCAATAATGTTTAATCATTATAAGAAGCTTCAAACTACAATATATCATAAAATAAAAGAGATGATTTTTGGACATTAAAACATGATGCGGGGTGATTTGGACCACTATGTGTTTCATCGAAAAAAAACATATTTATGTTTATGTAAAGTATTTTGGGATAATGTTACAATCAATAACAGTGTCCTGGATCGATACCAGGTGTCCCGGCCAGATTCCAGACCAGAAAAATTGGATTGAGACCATCTCGAATTCTGTATGGACCTTTTCACTGTTGTTCGAGCATTTTCAAACCCTTTCGATGCTTGGTCAAAGAAAATCCGCTCTTGATGGCCTGCGTTGCTCTTTCAAGCTCCTCCTTCTTAAAACGTTGTCTGCCCAACTTCTTTGTAATTCTGTGGCATCTGGAATCAATTAGACCGAAGAAAAGTATCAAACCTGTAGGACCAATTCACCTCACAGAAACGTGTCCATGTCACCCCACACAACATGCAAAAATTAAAATGCAATTAATTTCATTTATTGTTATCAAACTTACAGTTTCGCTGCATCAAATTATTCCTCTTCTATAGACGAACAGAACTTTACTGCACAATACACGAAAAGTATAAAACCTTAAAACCACGATCGGAAATCTCACATTTTTTGGCAATCAATGTGCTTTCCGTGTTCATGCTACCGTTTCCTTTCACCTGTCGAATTTTACCAAAGTTTTTTTACATTAGGAACATACGGTTCAACAATAAAAGGAGATGACATTATAAAAAATCCAAGTTAATTCGTACTTTTTGAGATAAAGGAGTGGTCCAAATCACATCGTATGTCCAACCCACCCCGTGTTATCCTACTGATAATATGTGTCATTGTGACACATTCCTCTTCGAGTTCTGGTTCTGGAATCATGAACAAGTTTTACAGAGTATTTATTAACTGCACCACACCTATTCGCTCATATTAATCAATTATCAGAGAAAATGTAATCCTCTCAATGGCGCGCAGTGTAGTTATCCATCATATTAATAAAACGGTTTTAGATTGTAGTTTTTTTTTTTTTGTTCAAATCTGACAAACTTCCGGAACAAACTGATTTTGGAACCATTCACAAAATAATTGTCGGCGTATCCAAGAAACAGCAGCTCTTCGGTAGTATACTGAAAGTGACAAATCTTTGAAACATCAAAGATTATTCAATCTTCCAATTGTTATCAATAGCAGTTTAAGAGTATCAGTAAAATAGGAACACGATATGAAAGTTAAACGTTTTTGTCAGTAATAATTACAGCAACACATTTTTTCTCCGAATGAGGTAATATAAGGTTTTAAAATTTTGGTTGAAACCATCCATTGCCCGATGAACGATTCAAGACTTTCCGCCACAAACAATATTTGAATATTTACGAATGCCGAAATTCTTTTTAAAATTAAGGCACTACTATACTAGAACGACACAGGTGCTCCAAAATTAAGTACAAACTGAAGTGACTCATTTTTTAGTTTCCTAATATGTTATCTTTGATGTCCAACTTTCTGGTGCTCTGGTCAAGTAAGTCTTGACATGGAAGTGGTCACTTCCTATAACTTTCAAGTTGGATATCGTCAAAAAACTAATCAAAGCTCACATTTATGTCAACATAGCACCGATTCAATTGACGTCCCGGAGGATGTTTTATCTTGCCTATATGCCGTTCCAAAGGAATGAATATAAACCTTCAATTGGACCTTCAACAATTGACGAAATAAAATACTGTAATACTGTTTCATACACGAATCAAACTTGAGAATTAATCCTAATTTTTGACGTAGAACTACGTCTTTCATTAAGGGTCAGAAAACAAGTCACGTTTTTATGAAATAAAGTTAATGTTATTAACTATTTTTGCGGCGAACGGATTTTGGTGATTTACATACCAAACGAATCGGAAATTCCCTAAGATTTGTTTGATATGCTATACATTACAATCTCATAGTCTGTATGTGGTTTAAATTGATGGAAATTGGAAGCCATCCCATTTCCTCATAAATTTGTTCTGTCCATTTGTGTGCTCTCCCGAACACAGCTGTCAATAACGGGCAACTTATCGACGAGCAACGAAGGGGAAATCGTAAGATGTAAAATCTCCGTGAACAAAGGAAAAGAAGAAGAACGAAAGGGAATATTTGCCTAGAGCATAAACAGTGGATCTCACTGAGGAAAACTTTCATTTTTCGTGAGGAAATCGACTGAACAACATCGTTGCTGGGCGAGCTGGACGGCGAGGGATCGAATGCCTTTCTCAAGGCAATGGGGGAGGAGGAGTAATATTATTGATAAGTAAAGTTTTCCAATGGCCTTTTTGAAGGTTAGAGACGAATGAGCTGAAAAAGTTTAAAGTCTCAAGCAAGGAAGGAAGGCAAACTTTCAGTATCGTTCTGTATTCAAAGCAAAGCAAAGCGACATTGTTCTTCCTTGTTTTGCGTCATCACATGTCTTCGTTTCGAATTGAGCTGTGGACGCAACCAAATTACTCACTCCCTGATGTCACTGGCCTTGCAATCATTGCATCAAACTGACATCATTGCATAAAAGTGTGGGTAATCATCAAGCTAGGCTATCGTCAGCTCTCCAAGAAAATAAATGTTCTGGAATTTTGTCAGTGATTTGGTTTCGCATGACGGTAGAAAAACTCTCTCCACAAAATATGACAGTTAAGCTAATCTAGACTGGCCATATTAACGGAAAGATGTGTAGTTGAGAAGACCGCAAAACGTAGATAAGTGTGTGTATATTCAGTTGCTTCAAACCATCGTATATGGATATTTATATGCGTACGTGCGTGCTTCATAACCCGTACGTAAAAATAGTGCATCTTCGCTACGCTGAAACCCTATTTATATCTGCTCCCGTGTGCATTTGCCCTGTAACGATGCAACAATCGCCTAATTTTTTATGCTATGAATGATGATTGTTTGGTGTTGCAAATTATGCAGTCGTAATGATAAATATAAACAAGGAGGGATGATGGCGGGAGGGAAATATTTACGCTAGGGTATTGGTGATGGTAATGAATCTCTGCTGAGGCAAATATTCAGCCTTTTTCCAAGCAGTTAACATTGTTTGTTTTCTGCCATCAATGCATTGAATTGACGCTGTGGTGAAGCAGGTGGAAGTGCCTTTCACCAAAAAACTATTTGGGGAATACCAAGTTATATCAAGTTATTAATTTATTTGGGCTCGCGTGCCAGTCGCAAAACTGCTTTCAAGTAGGATTGCATTTGCGCTAATCTTGATCATAATGAAGCAATGCTACTCTTTTCGAGGTATAAACGGTAGGTATAATCTCTATCTGTTAATCTAAACAATTAACAGATAGAGTTTATCTCGTTTATTTAGTTACCAAGAAAGTAAATGTCGTTCTGAAATGTTGTATGTGATTTGGTTTCGCTTGCCAGTAGTAAAACTTTCTCCACTAAGGATGACAGCTGCGCTTATCTCGAGCATGTATTGTTCTGCGAGCACAAGAATAAATCATCAAACAATTATCGTCAAATGATTCTACAATTAAAAAAAACATTTCAGGGCGACCAAACTGGTAGAATGATTATTTCTAAATTTTCGTAGCATTATAAAATTATACGCAGTTATCAACAAGCGACTTCAATTAAACTACAGCGTAGTTCTACATCAACAATGCGGTCGTGTTTTGAACACAACCTCCTATATTTTTTGTTCAAAAACGACGAATTGAAGTTGGCATATTATTTCTTTTGTTTCGAAAAACGTGATATAAACGAAACATTTTCAGTGATAGAATTGAGAGTGATATAAACGAGACGTGATAAAAACGCTCAGTGATATAATCGAGACTTCACTGTATGGTAAAAATATTCTTCGTTTTATTTTTACGGAGCTCGAAAAAACGTCCGAAATTCATGCATCTACACTAGAATACCTCCTTAATTTGAAAAAGAAAATTTTGGTATTTTTATGAAAATTGGAACAACTTTCTACATTTCATTCTTTGTTCAGAATTTAGGAGCTATCATATTTTTGAGTTATGATTTTTTGTAAAAAAAAAATAATAAAAAAAAGTTTAGCCTTTTTCAAACAGTAGTCTTATTCTTTTTTGAAGATTTCAAGTATAAAAAGTTGCTTAAATGACCAATGTTTCTATACCCACAACGTTTCACTGTAAACTGGGATGTTGCTGCCAATGACCAGTCGAGTTGGCATCAAATTGTGAATTTTATTTTTTAAATATTTCTTCAAACTTTTTCATGCACTCTATACACTTGAGAAAATAATAAAAAGTGATCTTATCTTCGTTATTCTCCCTGCGTGTTTCACCAATACGTCACACCTCTGTGCGTAATAAAAAAAAAGAAGTTAGTACTTTGATCTGAAAACGCCAAACTTCGCTAAACCTAATTCACTTGGGATCATATTTGAAGTATTAAATCGCATTGCTCCCTAGGGAGAGAACCCCTTTTTCACGAGCTCACAAAACAACCTCTGGCAACCAGAATCCGATAGGAAACAAACTTGATAGGGGATAAGCTCGATGTGATCCCCCACCCTTCATGACTCACAGGGTGGGGGAAAAAACGTTATCGATTCGTGAAATGTGGTGCCTCATCGTTTTGCACACATGATGTGCATGGAAGTGCCTTTCTACCATTTTTGTGGCCATGTTGCGAGATAGCATCACAATCACATTTGCTTCAAAATGTGATAGATATACTTCGAGTGGCTCTAGGGTCTGGTAAAAAAAATCATCCAAGCATCTTCAAATTTACATACAGTGATACAAACTCGTAATCGTACTCCACCGTGCAAATCTCTTTTCCCTTCTTTTGAAAGTCGAAAACAAAGTTTCAGAACATTCTATTTAGATGAAGTCATAGTGCCATATGATAGTTAATAGGTTTACTATCTGTTCTCAGAATAATAGTTTTTATTTCTGTAAGAATTGCGAAGTATGTGCGAATGTATGAAAATTGACTCAAACTCATAATCGTACTCTGGTTGAAATTTCAAATCGATTCATAAAGCGATAATCAATTTCAGGATTCCATCATTAGTATAGTATCTCTTGTTCATTGCAACTATCTTTTGCTGTCTTTAGTCGTTATCTACGAGTTTTTTGGTGCATTCGGAAGGAATATTCATCCATTTTTTGATCAAGTGATTTTAAAAATCGTTATTTTTAGAAATTTGATTATTTCTAAATTTCCTACACAGATGACTTTCATATTTTTTAACTGGGATTGATGCTGGGAGATTGGGAACAAGTATCAATTACTTTTGAGCAATTATAATGTAAGCATGTGCGAACTATATGTGACATGTGTTTAGGGTCATCGTCTTGGTAAAACTTGAATCCTCGATTCAATCTCATTTTGTTCACACTTTGCTGCATGTTTTTCTTTGGTGTGTACAATTAAACATTCTGACCCAATACACCATCGATGGAAACCAAATTACTCCCTACATGCACCCTCATACCATCCCTCCACCACCAACATGTTTATACGTTGCTTTCAGATGTTTATGCTCAATTCATTGTTCGGCTTCCTCGATACGAAACGACAATCATCGGAGCCAAAAATATTAAATTTCGACTCACCTATATCTTACTAGTGAGACATTGGTGTGTTTCATTCTGTTTGGAAAAATGGAAATTGGAGTTACTGATTTATTTTACCGTTGAACGGTTTTTCCGTCTGTGCTCGGACATTCAAGATGTTCTTCCTCGGCACATTACAAACTTTTTTTTTTGTTCAATTTGATTTTCATCGATGGTGTATTGGATCAGAATGTTTACTTGAACATCCTAAAGAAAAACTTGTAGCAAAGTGTGACCAAAATGAGATTGAATCGAGGATTCAAGTTTTACCAACACAATGACCCTAAGTATAAGTCACATATAGTTCGCACATGGTTACATTATAATTGCTCAAAAGTTATTGATACTTCTCCCCAATCTCCCACCATCAATCCCAGTTAAATAATATGGAAGTTATCTGTGTAGGATATTTAGAAACCATCAAATTTCCAAAAATAACGATTTTAAAAACCACTTGATCAAAAAATGGATGAGTATTCCTTCTGAATACACAAAAAAACTCGTAGATAACGACTAAAGACAGCTAGAGATAGTTGCAATGAACAAGAGATACCATACTAATGATGGAATCCTGAAATTGATTAACGCTTTATGAATCGAGTTGAAATTTCAACCAGAGTACGATTATGAGTTTGAGTCAATTTTCATACATTCGCACATACTTCTCAATTCTTAGAAAAATAAAAACCATTACTCTGAAATAGCAAACCTTTTAACTCTCACACGACACTATGACTTCATCTAAATAGAATGTTCCGAAACCTTGTTTTCGACTTTCAAAAGAAGGGAAAAGAGATTTGCACGGTGGAGTACGATTACGAGTTTGTATCACTGTATTTACTTCGTAGACACACATGTGCCGCGAAAACGTTCCCCCTGCTGGCACGAGAGCAGATGCAGATTGCTATCGCTGGCTAATGATGTGTTGATTGACTTTCGCAAACTTTGTTGAATAAGTTTTCGCGTCGAAACTCGGGAAAATTTGAATTATTTGTGGGGACGCAAATTACGTCCTTTTGATATAACTCATTTTTGCGCACATATGGATTTGTGAAACAAATACTTACAATTTTTTCGCTGAGGTGTAAAACTGATGCCCATCAAAGTGCCACTGGCTGCAGTTCGGCTGCATAAGTTTCCCAACAAGTAGCAATCAGACAGTCTCGCAAAACGGTATTCTCAACACACTGCAGTGAGCCTGCATCTTCGGAGAAAGACGATTCGATTGAGCATAAGAGAATCGCCGATACTCCAAAGATGCCGATTTGCATAATGCGGAATGTATGCATCGTCGTCGTCCTGCAATGTTACGACGTCGTGTTGTGTAGCAAAACGAAGGGAGCCAGACAGCAATATCTTCTTGTGTATGACTTGACATTTCATTCCATACTTTGGCCCCGTATCTGCTGGTTTCATCTCGTGTTTTTCATTCGCTGCAATAATTTTCCTGGCGCTACAAAACGAATGACGATGACACTGATGACATTAGAAGTGTATTTCTATACTGATACCAGATAAGGAATGTCAGTTCAAGCTTCCCCCCGCTTCTCGCCTCACGAAAAGCGCACTCTCATTGTGTGTTGCTGACTTGCGATGCCTTTTTAGGAAAAGTGACACACAAGTGTCGTAATTTTCCTCTTTCATGTGAAAGCGCGCGGTGAGGCGGATTAGGAGGTGGAACATCAAAATGCAAATTCCACTATGCGCCGGTACTTTTATGAGACTTTGTTCTTGCAATTTTTTTTTTCGTCGTCGAACCGGCTCAACCCTCCTCCACACAAACAATGTATGTTCGTCGTCGTCAAAATGTCAACAAACCTGGCCTCGTCTTCCGGGAAGAGAGCGGATTTGTTGGCAAACCTCTTTTTTTCCCCGGCTGCATCGAACTTGTTTTACGACGAGCAACGAGCGCCCTTTCAGCCTTCGCTAGGTTCGCGCTCGGGGGTGTGTCCCATATGTAAATAACGGCACAGGAAGTTTAATCGGTTTGTGCCGGGGCCCCAAGATTGACAAGCGTCCTGAGCGTTCGGGGAATGATGGGCGCACGATGGTCAGTCCGGGGGACACACGCAGAGAGCGGTCTATGAAATTACCAAAGCAAATAAGCAGGAACGGGATGCTCGGTTCGTTGGCTCGATGAATCCATTTCAGCAGCACAGGATGGGATGTGTGTACATAAATAATGGGGCAAATTGTTGCTGTTCCGCTGTTCGGCAGTGTGAAGCATTGACCGGTCTTCTGGTGCAGAACATTTTTTTACACTGATAGAAATTACCGTCGACGTTGTAAAAAGTTATACAAAATTAAATCACGTGACATTCGAGTCAACCATAGAAAAAATGTACGGCAAAAGCTCAGTTGAATTCATGAAAATGAAAACATGAATTTAAATTTTTCTTAAATTCAATTACTCTGTATTGACTATTGAGGAAAATTAATGTAAAAGATCGAATCTTCGTGGGATTCTATTGCGAAAATTATATAAACTGAAGTTGTCAATAATAATAAAAAATATCGAAAGGGTTTTTGAAATAAAAATGATACTAATATTAAATTCAATATTAGAGTGAGTTAGATCTATATAAACAAAAATGTAAGACGAAATCTGTTGGTAAGCGGAAAACCCGAAGAAGGGATGGTCCGATTTTAGCCTCCTGTATTTTGTTGTATTCGTCTCTTCCCGTAGATCAATAGAGTGGAGAGAAAAATCGGAAAATTTTCGGAAAATCCTGAAGGAGGGTCAGAAAATTCGGAAAATTGAATTCCCACATGTTCTAAAATCACATTATAATGAGCGTTGTTAGTCCATTCGATATTTGCGCTATCGAAATTGATCTTTGTTCGTTGTGGAAATGGATTTTCAGGCGAAATAACGCATTTCCATATCTTATATTCTATAAATAAAAATGGAAGGCTAAATGTGTTGGTAAGCGCAAAACCCGAGAAAGGAATCGTTCAATTTGAGTCATCTATATTTCGCTGTATTCGTCTCTTCCTGTAGATCAGTATAGCGGAGAGAAAAATCGGAAAATTCGGAAAATTGAATTCCCATATGTTCTACAATTAGCTAAGCGTTGTTAGTCCATTTGATGTTGGCGCTAACGAAATTGATTTTTGTTCGAAAGTGGAAAAGGATTTTCAGACGGAATAACGCATTCTTATATCTTCTATCTATATAAACAAAAATGGAAATCCAAATGTGTTGGTGTGCCCTAAACCCGAGGAAGGAATGGTCCGATTTGAGCTGTCTTTATTTTGTAATATTCTCTGTATCAAACATGTATTCCATGCATCGGAGAAACATGTTATTTCCAAATGCTTGAAGAATATTGAACGAGAATTGTGTCTGAAAATAATTGTATATTATAAGGACGAATTTTTGTAGAAGTACTAGACAATTTATAGTAAAAGGAAATTGTAAAGGGTCAAAGAGTAATCAATCAATGAAGAGTTCAGTGATTGGACTCACTAACGTTCACTTAGTAAGAAAACGTGGATGTTTGAAAATATTCAAATCAAAAAATCTATTTTGGGCAGGACGAAGTTCGTCGAGTCAGCTAGTTTAAAATTATATTTTTCCTTAAAAGTTCATCAATTTTTTTTCACTGGCCTTTGAAAAATAAGTCTTCATTAAAATTGGTCATATTATAATGAGAATTGTCATTTTGTGTGACTTCCCGATACATGTGAGAGTGAGAGCTTTTTGTGGAAAAAAGTAACCTTCTAATTTAAGAACGGGACTTCCTGAAAAATGTTGATTCCCAAAGCAATATTTCATTTTAATTGGCACTCTAAACCACACCCTCTGCCTTGTATCCTGAAAAAACGAGTCCCGAAGAGTCGATTTTTTAGAAAAAAAAGACGGGTGGGTAATGTCGGGGACATAACCGGAGTGACGTAGGACTATACAAAGGGGACAGCTTTTGTTAAATATATATTTTAAATATATTGTTTTATTTTCTTCTCCTACCTGAATACCTACCTATCTACCTGAAAAATGGATTATTTTTTTTTTTTTTTTTTTATATATCTGTATTATAGTGATTTTCAACTCATTTGGCTGGTTCGTCACTTTTACTTCCATTTTTGGAAGAATGTCGGGAGTGAGAATTGAACTCGTGACCTTCAGCGTGAGAGGCATGGATGTTACCACTACGCCAGATCGCCTCCTCAAGGGAAAAATGGATTAGTTTACTGTTTACTCTTTATGAATATGTTGATGGTTCTGAAAAGAACCTTTGGTGTTGTGTTTTTGTTATCACTCGATATTCCCATCTTGTTTGGTTAAACCTTCCTGTTTAGCTATTGCGTTTGCCACTCGCCACAGCTATCACAGTTGGAAAATTTCTTCCCATCCAGCTTGTGACATGTTGTTCAGTAAATTACATTTAATGCGACGTACCAGAGAAATACTTTGCCACTCACTGAAACTAATTGTTGCCTTGATGAGCGCCGAACCGAAGCTGCTCTGTTCTTGATGCGAGTTTTCTGATTGTCGTGAGCAGCTTTGCAAGCCAACTCGAGCACTCCGACGGCCGAAACTCTATAATCGCTGTTAGGTATGCTGGGGCTCCGGCACCAATCCGTTCGGCCTAGTTACCCTTGCGGAGCAATCAGTGAATGCGACCAACAGGGAACTGGAGACCTGCACGGTTCGAGTGAGACTTTGCCTTTCCCTTAACTTGTCCTCCTTTGTTACGTCCACGATGCCGATGCCGTACAACCACACGAGTTTACGGTTTGAAAGAAAATAAGATATTTTTTTGGGGTCCGCGTGTTTTATACTCTAACGGTACACACTCACAGGGTAGAGACAAATCGGCAGACTCAGCCAGAGGGGCGAGTCCAACGAGACGAACGTTAAAAGGGAGCGATGGCAAAAAAAAATACATTCATTACGATTTGTTCGCTCGTTGGATTCACATGCAGGCTAAAAAGGGTCCTTTTCAGGATCACAAAATTATCTTCAATCTAAAGAGTTTATTGTTTTGTTGTCACTCGATATCCCCATCTTGTTCGGCTAAACCTTCCTGTTTAGCGATTTGTTGCCACTCGCCACAGCTTTCACAGTTGGAAAATTTCTTCCCATCCAGCTTTGTGACATGTTGTACAGTAAATTACATTCAATGCGACGTACCGAAGCACCACTCAGTGTCGCATTGGAGGCGATTTTAACCTGTAATTGAACATTTGCGATGACAGTGATACAGTGTCGACTTTCAATGTGGGGTCATAATTTGGACCCCGAACTCTATGTTTACAAAAATGTTCATTTAAATATGTCGCATTACATGTCTGTCCAATTAGCTAAATGTCGAACTAATTGTAAATTACTGTACTTTCAATCTGGAAACAATTTAAGAATTGGTGAAAATTGAATAATCAGGAAAGTCCCCAACTATCAATAAGCTCAGAACAACTGCCAATTCACATACTCATCAGACAAATTATGAAAAAATCAATTTGTGTTTTATTATTATTTTGGATAATGTTTTAGAAAGCATTGAACTGTATTTCGTAAACTCTTTTTTGGAAGGTTTAATGGCCCTGAAAAGCGCCTTATTTTATGGAATGGTTCCATTTTAGAAAACTTAGTACTCGTGGTTTTGAAAAAAACCATTTCGAACGCCCTCGATGCCGTCTTGTTCTGGATTTGCCACCAAAGCAGTTTGTATAAAGAACAAACTTTTTTCTTCTGCTACCCGATGCCGTTTTGCGATTGCGTTTGCCACTCGCCACTCGCTGCAACTGCCTGTTGTCTTGATGTCCACCGAACCGAATGTGTTCTGTTCCGAATGCGGGTTTTCTTATCGTCGCGAGCAGCTTTGCCAGCTAACTCGATCACTTCGGCGGCCGAAACTATATAACGCCGGCTTGGTGGACTGGTGCACTGGTACTAACGCGCTTGGCCTAGCTACCCTTGCGGGGAACTCCAGATCAACACGGTTCGAGCGGGATTTTGCCTTTCCTTTCACTTTTCCTCCTTTACCATGTCCAGACATGGCTGCTTGGGTCGGTTTGTTGATGTGTTGTGATGCGAACCGATGTGGTGTACGGTTTGAATGAGAATGATCGTTACGGCAGCGGAGCGGGGATTTTTAAGCTGACTGGCTGGCTCGAGAATTACGCATGTGTGAGACCGCGACCAATGTTTCGTTAATTTTTTTCTTTTTCCTTTCCAATCGTGCTTCATTCATTCATATTTCGCTGCTGCTCTGGTTGCCCGTTTTAGTCGGTACGATTTGAGGAGCACAAAATGGACCAATCAAAAATGAGCACATAGTGCATTTTGACAATGCTTGATATTTCACAATTATTCAATTATTTATCTCAAGGAAAATGAATATTATTCGTTATGATAGATGCGTAGATATATTTCCTATCAATTGATGCAAAAACCTTTGCGATCTATTGAGAAATGCTCGAGTTATAAGCGTTCCAAATCTTGCATTTTTTCCTACTTGTTCAGTGCCTAGATTTCCATTTCACCCCCTATATCTTCCGGTTAGACGTAGTCCTACGTCAAAACCATGGATGGGTTATACCTAAGATATAACCGCAAGATTGACGAAGGACACCCATTGACATAGTAATCATTTGAGTGTATTGGATAAAGTATTAATCTAACCAGTGATTGTATGTAACAATTTCCGAATTCAATTGCGAACAAATGGTTAAACGATCAATGTATTTTACATTTTCCTCTGAAGTTATTTCATCTCTCAATTGTAAGTACTTCTCGAACCGCAAATTTATTTGAAACGATGAACTTCAGGCGCTCTGTTTTGATTTTGATATGTAAGTCATATTGTTCAATCGACGTTATCGATGCAAATTGCTATCAACATTTTGCTAAACGTACATAAGTTCAGTGAGCTGAAGACATGAAGGGATATCTTCCAATACATTCATGATTAACCGAGCCAATGCGTTGTATTCATACTGCTTTTGAAGTCCGCACACATTCCGAAGTGCAAAACTGCATACGGATACAAAACGCCTTGCATGCTTTGCAATGCTGATTTCCCCACACTCCTTGGTTTGGATGCTGTGTTGAGGGAACTCATTCCGGTCTGCAGAAACGCATGAGAGTACAAAAGTACCTACCTATTCATTGGTTTTGAAATCTGTATTACGGAGACAAACATATTCCAGCGATCGTACATCAATCGTTGCTCAACCATAACTAAGTGGATTCCCGAGCGGGCATTCGTTTATATACATATTTGAGTGATTTCAATAGTCTGTTTTCAAAGCAATTTTTAAGCTATTGAAACAAGTTTTCGGATCTATAATTAATAACCATGTAACTCTTGGACATTTTATTTTTCGAATGAAGTGATTATTTTACCACTCCTTTCAACCGACGAAGAGGTTTTAACGTTCAAAACCTTGCACTTCAAGCGTCACGCTCTCGTTTTCGAAACTTTGAACTTACACCACGGTACAGAAATGACAGACGTCCTACGTCAAAAAAAATCGAAATGACAGTAGATCTCGACGTTCCCATTTTGTGATGACGGATATTCAGAATTTCATTTTTCATAAATAAATGTGCTTTACTAGTAGCGCCCTTTCCACTCATATCAGTGAAAAATATATTTGTATCGCCATTTTGTGGTGGCGGCCATTTTGGATTTGCAATTTTCATAAACAATTGTGTTTTACTAGTCAAGCTCTTCCATTAGATACCCATATTTATGGGGTTTTGAGAAAAAAAAAATATCCCCATTTTGTGGCAACAGCAATTTACATTTTGAATAAATAACTGTGTTCTGTTAGTCAAACC
The DNA here is from genome assembly GCF_029784135.1 of Toxorhynchites rutilus septentrionalis. Classification (NCBI taxonomy): domain Eukaryota; kingdom Metazoa; phylum Arthropoda; class Insecta; order Diptera; family Culicidae; genus Toxorhynchites; species Toxorhynchites rutilus. The sequence goes on along the minus strand of NC_073745.1, from coordinate 330,652,494 downwards.
CTTTCACTTGATACCCATATTGATGGGTTTTTTAGAACGTATGTAGTTCGCTATTTTGAATCGGTCGCCATCTTTGATTTTCTGGGTCGTAGAATACGCAGTTCTATAATGACAGAAGGAATGCAGGTGTATTCCAAATTTCAGATCAATCGGTCAACAGGAAGGGGTCGAATTTCTACATACAAACACACACAGGTCAAGCTGAATGAAATCGTTCAAAAACAATTGGAGAGCCAAGCGTTGATCTCGCTACGCCCTGCGACACTTTGCTTAGTCGGATCTGGCATCGTGCCATTACCCGAAACCAGTGATGGAGTGGTATGAAGCCAACGATATTGTTTTTGTGCCAAAGGAGGCAAATCCGCCAAACTCGCCAGAACTTAGAAAATAGAAAAATTCTGGGCGATTATTAAGAGGAAGCTCTGGAATTCAGGGAAAGTCTTCAAAAACGACCCGAATTTGAAGAAAGAGTGGATGAAAGTGTATAGGAAAGATGGTGCATGTGTTGCACAGGATTCGATGGGTAGCGTCTAGTCCAAGATCAGACTAGGAGAGGAGGTTGAATAAACTAACTTTACAAAAACATAGCTAATATATGTTCATTTATTTCCTTTAAAAACACCCAAATGGAATAAAACTTTTGCTGATTTGTTTTATCCCATTTGTTTATCTATTTAGGCTCATTAGCGTTTTAGCTGTAACAGAGCCGGATTTTAATCATGTACATGTCACATGTTTTTGTCGTATCTATAAATAGCACATTACACAGTAGCCATTTAAGCGTAAGAGTATTCCTTTCGTTCTTCCATTACACAATAGTCCAGGAGATACATTTAAGTGGAAATTAGCATTAGCAGTTATTATCTAGACAAAAACTGTCTTCGGCAAAGTTATGACATATGATAGAACGCTCATTTTTATGTTGTCAAAAATAGGGTGACCAAGATTTTCGATGGAATAAAAAAAAGTTCTTATCTTTCTAGATAGAAGTGAATATAGTTCAACAATGTTGTAGATCCAATTATTTTAAGCAACTTTTTTGTAAGTTGCGTTAGGGTCACCATGAGAAAAACGGTTTTTTGCTCTTAACTAGTTTTGAAAATGTCACATCATATAGAGTCAAATATTCCCTTTTAAATGCCGCCAATAAACATTTTATATGTTCGCACCAGGAAAACCACAAACAAATGAAATGAACGTATTTTTGGGGATGAAATATCAATAACTTTGAGTAGAATTGAGATATAGACAAGTTCTGCATCGCTAAATGTTCGTCTTAGTATGCTCTAAAAGTCTCCTGAAGACAGCTTGCACGTAGAATTTCACATACAGAAGTTAGGAAAAAAAAGTTATTTTTTTCATGGTGATCCTAACGCATCTTAGAAAAAAGCGGTTATTTGAGGAGATAGAGAAAAACAATTGTTCTACAAAGTTGTTCAAAATATTTGAAGATACAACATTGTTGAACTATATTTACAAAGATAAGAAAATTTTGGTCACCCTATTTTTGACAACATGGAAATGAGCGCACACTCTTCAATCTCACCGCGATTGGTTATATAAGTTAATGCGGTTATCAAAAGTGAGTTCCGTAATTTATGTTTACTCAAATTAAATTAAGCTGCCGTGAGCGTTCAATTCCATGGCTTAGTCAGGTTCATTCAAATCATAATAGATCTTACCACAGATATCCACAGTGATTTGACCGTTTAATGTTGAGACAGTTTTCATTAAATGGCAACAGAAACTAATGCCGGCTGCAAGTCGTATTTTTTTAGGCATAGAGAGTGATATTTCCAAACTATCCTGCGACTATTTGTCGTGAGTTGAGAACCTTTTAACGTCCGACTGAAATGCGAAAATTGTAAAAGCGAAAATCTAAGAAGTTTTAAAATAGATGATTTCAAAAGCTCGGTTTTGACTTAAAACTAGATTTTTCCTTGATCGCAAAGATATTTGCATAAGTCGGTTTGAAATATTTCTACGCACCATAGAGATATTGGAAGAGTAACATAATTCTTTCCATAGTGCAACGTACTGTAAATAGTCGACGGCGACTATTGATTTTTGCTGAATCGTGAAGTGTCTCTAAATCTGTTTACGAGTCAAACGAAATATTGTTATCGGATGCCTTGTCCTGCAATAACTTCCGTCAGCGCGTGTTGAAATGATTTTGATTTGTTGAATATCGTTCGTTCGGGTAATTGTCTGATTATCTAGAGCCCGCGTTTACATGCGATGAAGGAATGAAAAACTACGACAGTTCGCACCATGAGTCTCAGTATGAGTCCGAATAGTTGGCATTGAAATACCGAGTCATCGAGGTATAATCGCAAACTTGTCATTCTAAAACATACGTTCAATTAAATGGAATACTATTTTTTTTTTTTTATTAATCCGTTTATTTTTACAGGCTCAGTTACATAGGTTTAAAGGAGCCACGCTCTTAAATATATTTTTACTATAAAATATTAACATGTTTCCTTAATTCTATGGTTAATAAAATAGGAAACCGATTACTCGCGGTCGGCTCGAGTTTAGAAGGGTGACACACTTTGATTGGGAAAAGGATGGGATGTAAGGATATTGTAGCAATGTTCACACTCACACTCGCATTTACATTCACATTCTCATTCACATTCACACTTCACACTCAATTCTTAAAACTATCCTTACATCTAATATGTATTCACAATTTAACTTATTCTAATGTTAGTAGGAAGGGAACCGATAGTTCGCGAAGGACGAAAAGGAGGGGTAAAGGATGTAAGAACATCACACTCGAAGATCGATGGCTTTAAGGAAAACATATATTTGGGACATATAATCAAGATCTAGCCGAGCCAACACATCTCTCACCGGCACATTGGGTTGTTTTCCTCGAGCCCGAAGGGAGTTTTCTAAATTCGATCTGGCGACAAGATACAACTCGCACGACCAAACAACGTGTTCGATGTCGTGGTAACCATGGCCACAAACGCAGAGATTGCTGTCGGCAAGATTAAAACGAAAAAGTAGCGCGTCTAACGAACAATGATTGGACATGAGTCGGGAGAAGGTTCGAATAAAGTCCCGACTCAAGTCCAGACTTTTGAACCATGGTTTGAGGCTAACCTTAGGGATAATTGAGTGGAGCCACCGGCCCAATTCATCTTCGTTCCATTTGTGTTGCCAGTTAGCGATTGTATTTTTACGGACTAAAGAGTAAAATTCATTGAAGGCGATTTGACGCTGATAAATATCGCCTTCAATCGCACCCACCTTTGCTAATGAGTCAGCCCTCTCATTACCCGGAATTGAGCAATGTGAAGGGACCCAGACAAAGGTGATGACATAACAGCGTCTGGATAAAGCACTCAAAATTTCTCGTATTCTCTCAAGGAAGTACGGCGAGTGCTTTTCCGGCCTCACTGAACGGATAGCTTCGACAGAGCTAAGACTATCCGTTACAATGTAATAGTGTTCAACAGGTCGTGAGGCGACGCTGTCCAGCGCCCAGTGTATTGCTGCCAATTCAGCAATATACACTGAGCAAGGATTCTGAAGACTGTGGGAGGTGCTAAAAAATACGTTGAACACTTCAAATCCTGTGGACTCGTTTATAGTGGACCCATCAGTAAAGTACATATTATCACAATTGATACGCCCATACTTTGCATTGAAGATCGTAGGAACGATCCCCGATCGATGATAATCTGGAATTCCATGGATTTTCTCCTTCATGAACAGATCAAAATGTACAGAGGAATTGATGTAGTCAGGAAAACAAACACGGTTGGGAATATACGAAGAAGGATCAACCTGCATGGAGATGAATTCATGATATGAAATCATGAATCCAGAATGAAAATTTAGCCCGATCAGCTGCTCAAAATTTCCGATCACCAATGGATTCATAACCTTACACCGGATGAAGAACCGAAGAGATAATAATTTGAAGCGATCTTTTAGTGGGAGTAGGCCTGCCAAAACCTCGAGACTCATGGTATGCGTTGAGGGCATACATCCCAACGCAATACGGAGACAAAGATACTGAATTCGCTCGAGTTTAATGAGGTGTGTTTCGGCAGCTGATTGAAAACAGAAACTGCCATACTCCATCACTGAGAGAATAGTTGTTCGATACAACATAATAAGATCTTCGGGATGGGCTCCCCACCAGGTGCCGGTAATTGTACGGAGAAAGTTTATTCTTTGTTGACATTTTTTACTCAGATACCTAATATGGGCCCCCCAAGTACATTTGGAGTCGAACCAGACCCCAAGATACTTGAATGACATAGCATGAGTGATCGGTTTACCCAAAAGTTGAAGCTTTGGTTTTGCTGGTCTATGCTTCCTAGAAAAAACCACCATCTCTGTTTTCTCCGTGGAGAATTCGATCCCTAGCCCAATGGCCCAGGTTGAAAAATTGTTCAATGTATCTTGTAAGGGTTCTTGCAGGTCGGATTCTTTTGATCCTACGACAGACACTACTCCATCATCTGCAAGTTGTCTTAAGCTGCAATTTTGTGTAAGGCAATTGTCAATGTCGCTTACATAGAAGTTGTACAAAAGGGGGCTTAAACATGAGCCCTGAGGGAGGCCCATGTAAGAGACCCGACTTACTGCCGAATCTCCGTGAGAAAAGTTCAAATGTTTCTCACAAAGCAAGTTATATAACATATTATTCAATAGAGGCGGCAGACCCCGAGAGTGTAATTTGTCTGACAAAACCTCTATTGAAACAGAATCAAAGGCCCCCTTTATGTCCAAGAATACTGAAGCCATTTGTTTTTTTTCGGCGTAAGCCATTTGAATTTCTGAAGAAAGCAACGCAAGACAATCATTCGTCCCCTTGCCCCTGCGGAACCCATATTGTGTATCTGAGAGTAGGCCATTCGTTTCAACCCATCGATCAAGGCGAAACAAGATCATTTTCTCCAACAATTTCCGTATACAAGACAGCATTGCTATTGGGCGGTACGAATTGAAGTCGGACGCAGGTTTTCCGGGTTTTTGAATAGCTATAACTCGTACTTGTCTCCAGTCATCTGGAACAATATTATGCTCCAGAAACCGATTGAATAAATTCAACAAGCGATGTTTCGCAACATCAGGGAGGTTTTTCAGCAAGTTGAACTTAATTCGATCCGTTCCTGGAGCAGAATTGTTACATGAAAGGAGAGCAAGAGAGAATTCTACCATCGAAAACTCAGAATCAAGATCGCACCTATCTTGTGGTATATCTCGAACTATTTTTTGCACAGGAGCGGCATCAGGACAAACCTTCCGTGCAAAATTAAAAATCCACCGATGTGAATATTCTTCGCTTTCATTCGTTGAAGAACGATTTCTCATGTTTCGAGCCACTTTCCATAATTTTTTCATTGACGTTTCTCGTGACAAACCTCCCACGAAATTTCGCCAATAAGCACGTTTTTTCGCTTTGATCAAATTTTTGAACTGATTCTCAAGGTCTAAATACGTTTGAAAATTTTCAGGGGTTCCACGTTTCCGAAAAGCTTTAAATGCATTCGATTTATCCTGATAAAGCTTGGAACACTGGCTATCCCACCATGGATTGGGAGGCCTCCGGCGAACGGTGGAACCTGAGATGGGTTTCGTTTGAGCGCGAACTGCGCTATCATGAATCAAACGAGAAAGGAAGTTATACTCCTCTAATGGAGGTAAACCATCTATGGCATTGATGGCTAGAGCAACCGCGTCCGAATATTTATTCCAGTCAATGTGTCTTGTGAGGTCATATGCCATGTTTATAGATTCAGAAGAATTTGACCCATTGGTGATGGAAATTTTGATTGGCATGTGATCACTACCGTTGGGATCCTGAATTACATTCCACTTGCAATCTAACGATAGTGAATTCGAGCAAAGCGAGAGGTCAAGAACACTTGGGTTAGCAGGAGGTTTAGGTACACGTGTTGTTTCCCCAGTGTTCAAAACGGTCATATTGAAGCTGTTACAAAGGTCATATATCAACGATGAACGATTGTCGTCGTACTGTTCCCCCCAGGCAGTTCCGTGAGAGTTGAAGTCTCCCAAGATTAATCGTGGCTCAGGAAGGAGTGAGCACATGTCAACAAGTTGCTTGCGGCTAACCGCAGCTCTCGGAGGCCAATACAAGCTGACTATACAGAGGTCTTTGCCTCTGATGTTTGCATGACAAGCAACAGCTTCGATCCCTCCAATAGGTGGAAGGTCAATTCGAAAAAATGAGTGGCACTTATTGATCCCCAATAGCACCCCTCCGTATCTGTCATCGCGGTCCAAGCGTATAATATTAAAATCGTGGAAAGAGAGATCATCTCGCGAAGAAAGCCATGTTCCGGACAAAGCAAAAACATCACAATTGAACTTATGAATTAAAAATTTGAATGTATCCAGTTTAGGGATAAGACTACGACAATTCCACTGTAGAACAGAGATATCTCCGACCTCTCTATTTAAATTAGACATCAAGAGAGATAATCATTGCAAGGAGGGGCCATGTTTGCATCAATTGCTGCAAAATTGTCTTTAATACTGGAAGCATTGCGGTGACAATGGTTCTGATGGAGTCGGAAACATGAAAACACATGAAGATTTGATCCAAAATGTCAGTCAACTTTATAAATCCCGATTGGGAAGTTGAACTGGACGGAAAAACAGGGACATTTGGGGTTTTTGATGTCCCGTCAAGTGCTGGGTCATTCGAAGGTGAACTATTCCCACGGAAGCCAGGAGGAACCTGATTTTGCTTATCCGTTGCACTCGATTTTTTAGGCAAGCTAACAGGGGCTATCACCGGAGGGACTTGTGCTTGAATTTTGGGAGTGGTCACATTTTTGCGCCGGGGATTCCCTTGGAAAATAAATGGTGTGCTCACGTTAGCTGTGTCCGCTTCTATTTCGTCAACTGGCAACGTGGCGAAGACATTATGTGTGTTGATTGGTTGTTGTTCTTGAGCCAGTGGAGAAGCGCCCTTTGAAATGTCCGCAAAAGTGCGCTTTGAGCGTTCCTTCATAGAGCGCTTCTGTTTATCCCAGCGACTCTTATAAGTTTCACAAGCTGAGAGCTCATGTGGGGATCCCCCGCAATATGGACACTTATGCTCAGTCGCACTGCAGGATTTCCCAACATGTTGCTCTCCGCAAGTGGCACAGCGCTCCTTGTTGGCGCAATAATCTGCTGTATAACCAACTGATTTGCATTTGTTGCAAGTCATGGGCTTTGGCACGAAGAGTCGTACTGGAAGCCTCAATTTGTCCACCATAACGTAGTCAGGGAGGGCGGAACCAGCAAAAGTTACTCGAAACGAGTCGGACGGCGTGAATTTTGTTTTTCCCTCTTCCTGGGACACTTTTCCTAATTGATGACAGTCCAAAATTTTAACTTTTGTCAAAGGAAGCTTTTTAAATCTGCCATCTCCCTGTTTTATTAATTCACTCGTCAGACCCGTTTCTGTTATCACCCCCGAAATTTCTACGATATGGCAGGGCACATATACGCGATATTCTAGTATGAACCGGTTGTCGACAACAATCTCGTTAGCTTGCTTCCGATCAGCCACGACAACACGTAGTTTGTTCGGTCTAACTTAACAAATTTCAACCACGGAGGAATAATTTTTTGACAGATCTTTCATGATCTGAATTACATTGAGCGGTTTCCCGTTTGGTTTGGGCCGGAAGAAAACAACCCATGAGCCATTTCCAGATGCATCTTCCGGATAGATCTTGACACGGAGACAGCGGAGGAGGAAGACGAGGTCGATGGTTGAGCGGAAACGGTGACGATAGAGGGGGGTGAGGAGGTGGATGGTTGAGGGGGATCGGAAGCCACAGATGAGGGATGTGAGATCGGGGGTTGAGTTAAAGTGGATGGTTCAGGGGATTGAGAGGAGAGGGTTGCGAGTTTTTTCGAGGGGGGTTTTTTGAGGTGGGATGACTCTTCTTCCGAAGTGGTATTTCGCTTTAGCGATTTTCCTGCCGCCGTTTGCACAACTAAAGCGGTATTACTTTCGGAGTCAGAGGTTTCCATATTAGGAAACTCTCTTTCCCCTTCTGCCATGATTATGCGGCAGTTAAAAAATACAATATTTTTCTTAATCTTAAAACTATCAAATCTTAAAAATTATTTACTCTTAAATACCTAAACGCACCCACCGGTGCAGCTGAACTTGACACTCGGTTGATTGCGTGCTGGGCGCTCCGCGCAAGTGAGATGGCAATCGAACACTACCACCACCAAAAAGTGCTTCTTCACGCTTTCACACTGTGTGGGATTGATCACCGATGTCTGATGCCGATAGTAATGGCGATGATATGGTGAAAACCAAAAGTCAGACGCTTTGCCAACTTTAGCTGAAGTGAACCTTTCCTTTCTGCTATCGCGAACACTGTATCCAGTTCACGCGCGACACTAATAAGCACCAATGCGGGAAAAAATAGCTTCACTAACGGTATCCGATCACACTAACGGGACGTACACAAAGCGAAATGGAATACTATCTTATGAGATATAATTATTATTTATTATTATTTTACCTACATAACGTTCAAACGTCCGAAATTATGCAACCGACATAACTTTCAAACGCCCGAAATTATGCAGCTGACATGTCTCTTATAAACGGAAATGAACTATTTCACTTCAAGGAGTTTATTTTTACACGTGACAGTGATGGTTGACACAAAAAGATTAAGTGAAGTGTAAGTGATGTGAAAGCGTTTGTGACAGTGATGTTCGTGATCAGGCCCATTGTGGCGCGGGAAAAATATTATGGGTAGAAGACGGTCTGTGATACCGTTTTGTCTCAAATTCCGAACGTTTAAGCTTTAATGGCCATTAAACAGTGTCTCATTACTCAAAATAGTACTTTTTCGCGAAATTAATTTGATTTTTGGATACAATAGAGCCTTCTTTTTCAGTAGACTTCACAAAAATTTATTTACAAATATACTTTCATGGTGAAAAACTAAAAATTACATCAATCACATTTGTCTCAAATTCCGAACATCATTTATGTCACTGATTCATATTCCGAACACTTTCATTTCAAATTCCGAACAGTCAAAATGCATTTGTTTAAAAAATTCATAACTCTGGAACTACTGGATCGATTCAGATGATCGATATATCAAATCAAATCGAACAAGCTAATCTTTTGTGGATACTTTGAATACTTTACTCGCAAGAAAATTGGATTTTGTTTTCGTAATTATCGATTGTGTTCGTTTTTTTCTAGTTTACATGGTTTCGGGACCAAGGGCGCTATACATTTTTATATTTTTTTCTTGAAAGCTTAGTATTTTTACATAATATATCCTAAAATCATAGATGTGTCTTTTTATCGTTTTTGAGTTGTTATTTTTCAAAGTTAACATGATTTAGTCTTCGTGCGATGTTTCTATGCGACCTGATCTATGTGAATAGGATTCCATTTTTTGCAAATTAAATATTTTTTCAAAGAAGACTAGCTCATTCACTTCAATTTATTATGTCGATTCCAAATCTGCTAGGTACTTCTGCTAGGTACTTCAAAAGTTATGAATTTTTGAATAGCGTCATTTTTGGAAAAAAGGGAAACATGATTTTTAGACCATCGATTGACTTTGAAAAATTATAATTAAAATTAAAAATGCAAACAAAATAGTTTAAAAAACTGCTAAAACTGAAAAATTAACGATGCTAATATTTTACGGAATTTGCTAACGCAAACATTTTATCATTGGTTTTGACTGCCACTTTTTTGCAAATTCTTGATATTATAAATTATAGGCTGTATCGATACCTGTAAATGATGTGAAAATGTAGCCTAAAACCCAAAGAATTTCAAGGCTTTCATTGTTCAATTATTTATAACATTAAAGTGTAGTTATGTAGTAAATTTATATTTAAAAATTAAGTGTTCGGAATTTGAGACTGTTCGGAATATGAGACAAAACGGTACCGTGCGCGAGTATGTATTGATTATGTTTTGTTATGATTTTGCGCCGGGCAAACGTAGGCCGCCCGAAGCTCGCTAAAGCACGGTCAGACCTTGCTAAAGGATCGTATCCTATGTTTCAAACTAACCAAGCGGTGGACTCGGATCGCGTCACCTTGGTGGCTTGGCCCCCCTCGATTCCTTATCCTCGTTAAAATGAGGACTTCGACCCCATTACATTGACTCCAGAATAAATAATAAATATAAATTACGCTTTTTTCTGTGAGGCATTTATACCCATCATGTTTTTCCCGCGCCATAATATTTTTAGCTTACTACACTTTTTCTGAGCGGTCGTTTCTGTTGCAGTTGTTTTCTTCTGCGATTTATTCCGGTCACGGATGTGCACATTGGCATGATTTTCTGCTCAGTAAATAACGTCATTCAGAATTTCGAAGATCGAAAGTTTGCGCGTTGAACTCATAAACCCATGCCTCATCAGTAGTAATGAAGCGTTCCATCAAATTGGGGACTAATTCTAACAGAACTTTAGCATCTTTCACAAGACCTCAGTTTTGAAGAAAATTGATGTCTTCGGATCTAGTCGCACAGTAATGTTTTTCATGTCCAAAACATATCCAACCGTACAAGTGTATTGAAAGTTCGACAGTAATCTTTTCCAAGCTTGAATGACGATGCACAGCCAATGCACTTTTTACTTTAATCATGTACTTTCTGTACAAAATATAATAAATAGAAAATATCACTTTCGAGTCAGTATCATTCGTCAAAATGTCTCCCAGAACTGACGGAATTATACATGAAAAAAGTCCTTCAAACTTCACTTCCTTTGCCAAAACATTCGACGGTTGCATACCACCACAATACGCCACCCGTCTCCCCCCTTCCCGCCCGCGTGAGCATCAAAAACCATATCGGAGACGGAGCAACTATTCCAACTATTCATGACACATGGACACATTTCCGGGCGTCCGAATGCACCGAAGCGCGGGCAGACGAGTGAGCTGCTCCATCATTTAAGCATTCCGTCGTTGCCTCGGAAGAACGACGCACCTATGGAGCGGGAAACGGATCTAAGAAACTTATTTTTCGCAGCTTGTGTGGGGGGGAGGGAGGAAAACTTCCTTCGGACCAGTTGTTGTCATTCCGAGCGAGTCCTTTTTGCAAGAAGCGAGCATCTTGTTGAATCTTCGCATGCTAAGCAGAGAGAGAAGGCATTTTTTTATTCATTCATTCTTGTGGAGCAGGAGGATGAATCGGGTAGTCCGGAAGAGGGGAATGGGAGTCTCCATTCTAGGAAGAAATATGGAACAACAACAGCAACACCCCGCCAGCCAGACGTAGTCAAACGGAAAGATAAAGAGTCCCGTAGTTTCCTTTCGGAAGCGACGACTCGGAATGCGGGGGAGCAGAAAAGGTTATTTTTTAATAAACGAAGCACGCGTCTAGAGGGACCGCGCGGGGGAGTCTCGTGGATGGGTTTCGATTTCGAAACAGAGGGAGGGGGTGGCGAAAATCACTCCGGGGAAATTTCGTTCTAGCTGCGGAAAAGTTCACCGCAATAGACGGTCTTCAATTTTTCGCTGCACCCTTCTGAACGAAACGGCACTTACTTTAGGTACCAACCAAGTTGGAGGAAACATTACCGCTGTGGGGCCGTGTAATAAAGCTGGTTCGCTGCTTCAGTATCAGACCAGAGCTATTCTGAGGGGAGAGTATTTTTCCGACTTCGTAAAGCTTGGTGAGATGATGATGCTTACGGACAGAGCCAGATATCGTACGTGATTTATTTGGCTGGCGAGAACGAAAGTGCCACATTCATTTCCGGTTTTCATATCACGTTCTCTCCGGGAACCGGAGAACGGGGGCTCCGGTACGGAAATATTTGTTATAATATTTCTGATGGAAATAAGATTTGGAATGTTCACAGTAGTCAGCAGCCGGATCACACCAAGTTAAGGGAACACATTGTGTTCCCACTCCAGTGACAGACACTGTACAGATCTCCAGTCACGTTCTAGCTATCGCTTTCAGCACCACCATATTTCATGGCTCAGTTACAGAACCAATTTGTTCTTTGAGTGGCGAAAAAATGATGCAAATCTTCGCCGACAGGTTCAAATCGTACATCACAGATGAATTCGGGAAACAAAATGCATAATTCATCGACCTTTGTTTGTTACGAGTGGAAAGAGAATCTGAAAGATGGTACCCCAAAAATACGAATCAATTATCTCTGGTGAATGTAATGACATCCCATAAAATATTTAATTTTGGACAAAAAGCAAACGTCTTTCTCTAGGTCTGTCGATTGAAGACACGTAAGCACTTCATCAGCATTCTGCAGAAACACAATCAAAATGTAATAATGATAAAGAAAGAATATTATGTTAGACGTCGTGACAGCTAGACCGGAAGAAATGTAGGTCGCACTTTGTAGGACTGTCGGGAGTTGGCGTTTCAGGCGTAGGCGGAGCACTTTGCGCGGAACGTATTTACTCTTCCTAACCCTCGCCCGCCTCCGGGACCTCTCACAGACATTGAATGCAGCAGCCAAACGAGAAAGAAGTACGGAGGGAGGAATCCTGCGTTTGATAATAAAATTTACCATTATTTGATGAGTTTGTTGTTGCTGCCTGCCTTCGATTTGGGGTGAAGTTGGTCGGTGAATTGTGGGAGGATTGGGAATAAGAGGGATGATTTATCTGAAACCAAATTATGGAATATTGATCAGCAAAAATGGTCTATTTTTCAGTATATTCAAGGGAGAAAACGGATGTGTCCTATCTATATATACCTACTCGTATTCTCCGCTACGTGAGGGAACGGTTTTCCATCAACATGAACTTGTTTTGGTCATTTTATTTAGTGGAAGCGAGATGGGATTTGGAATTTATGATGGTGAATTCATAAATCACGCCCTAATTGAGTATTCAGAGAAACGCAGAGCAGATGTTTACTGTTATTGTAGATCGAATATTGAATATCGCAAAACCTCATTCAAAAACTCCAGAATGTTTTATTATCTATTCTTAAGTATCCATGGGGTGCACCCGTGGCCGAGTGGTTAGCGTCATAACTAACATGCCGGGTGTTCGGGTTCGATTCCCGTTCTGGTCGGGGGAATTTTTCGTCAAAGAAATTTCCTCCGACTTGCACTGTGATCACTCAGAATGCATTCAAGGCGTGTTATTTGGCATAGAAATCTTAACTAAGTACTAATAAAAAGAACGCAAGTAAAGGGTGTGTCACATCAAATTGCATCACGGAAAAAACGCTGTAGAAATTTAATTTTTAGGAATTATATCTTCAGCTTTCGCTTATAATCAGATAAGAGTGTATAGATCACGTTGGCCATGCTTCACTGTCAATTTTTCGTAAATTTGGAAAAATGTCGTCGAACGAAAAAGAGCGTCGTGAATTAATCCTGTACACTCATTTCGAGAATCCGGAGTTGTCACATCGGGACATCGGTAAGATGCTGGGAATCGTCCAATCCACGGTCAGCAGAGTACTAAAACGATACTTCGAGAACCTAATCATCGACCGGAAGGTGAAGAACGGCAAAAATGGATGCTCCGTCAGTGAAAAAGATCACAAGCGCGTAGTTAAGCAGTTTAGACGTGATCCGAGAAGTTCGGTCCGGGATGTCGCCAATAAGCTGAATTTGTCAAGTTCATTCGTCCAGCGGACCAAGCAGCGGGAGGGCCTGCGTACATACAAGGTTCAGAAGACTCCTAACCGCGACGAAAGGCAAAACATGGTGGGGAAGACGCGAGCCCGGAAGCTGTACACCGAAATGCTGACGAAGCCGCATTGCCTGATAATGGACGACGAAACCTACGTCAAAGCGGACTTTCGTCAGCTGCCGGGCCTGTTGTTTTTCTCCGCAGAGGACAAATTCAGCGATCCGGAGGAGATTCGCATACAGAAATTATCCAAGTTTGCCAAAAAGTACATGGTGTGGCAAGCGATCTGCTCTTGCGGAAAGCGGAGCGCCCCCTTCGTGATGACCGGCACGGTAAACGGGCAGGTTTACCTTAAGGAGTGCCTACAGAAGCGCTTACTACCACTATTGAAGCAGCACGAAGGCCCGACCATCTTCTGGCCGGATCTCGCTTCGTGCCACTATTCAAAGGACGTGTTGGAGTGGTACGAAGCCAACGGGGTAACCTTCGTGCCGAAGGAAATGAACCCGCCCAACGCGCCGGAGCTTCGCCCAATAGCGAAATATTGGGCGATTATGAAGCAGGCCCTCCGGAAGAACCCAAAAGTTGTCAAATCGGAGGCGAACTTCAAGAGAAAATGGATATCTGTTCAAAAAAAACTACAACCTGACGTTGTACAGAACCTTATGGACGGGGTAAAGAGGAAGGTACGAGCATACGGGCCTGGGCTCGAAGTATGAATAAAAAGAAAATTCCAAAAGTTGTTTAATAGTTTTTATTTTACTGTCTAAAATTTTCAAAAGGATCGGTCTACTGGGCGAATTTCTACAGCGTTTTTTCCGTGATGCAATTTGATGTGACACACCCTTTAATACTACGTTGAGACGGCGAAGTTCCTCTAGGAACGTTAGTGCCATTGAAGAAGAAGAAGTATCCATGGGATACGTACTGCAGAGAGCAGTCGAGCAGTTGGGGTGTATCATCATATCTGCTAAGTCACCCACTATTTTTTTTAAATCAAAAATACCATCAAAACAATGTACGGATTCTTCAGAAATCAATTGTAAATTCATTGGAACTGATAGAGGAGCTAGTACAAATTCAGTACCCCGTGGGTAATTTGGCCCGGATTTTTACCCGGATCTCCGGCGGTAATGAGCGCACTCTGGTAGTGAATAAAAAAAAAGTGTTCTAGTAATGCAGTAATAAACGTCAGATGCCAAAAAAACCCAAAATATCTGTGTTGTTTTGTTGTTGTTTTTGAAATCTCGAAAATTTTCATGTGCGTCTTTTGAAAAATCATTAAAAATCGTATAGTGAACCGATTTTTAATATTGAAGCTGATTTGAATAAAAAAAATTGATGTTCTTCAACGAATTCGAGTATGTGTATCGAGATTTTAATCACAAATTTCATAGATTTCATTCCAAAGTGAAAATTTGGTATGCGGGTAATTTGGCACCCCAATGTAAACATAGTGTTGATGATACACTATACTAAGTATTGCATGCCCATGCAGCAAAATTTTACTTTACTTTACTTTTTTATTTAGAAATGAATCGAGATGAAATTTGTTCACTTTTTCTTGAAAAAATCGTTTTTTGTTCCTCTGTGTTTTGTAAAATTGCATGCTTTTTCGTCAAAGTTGAGTTAATTTCCGTAAGATAGTGTACTTCACTTCTATTTTGTATGAAAATCTCAAAAAAACATTTTTCAGTGATTTCAGGACGTTTCTTTTAATTTGAAAAGATAAAAAATGGCATCTCGGGTACTCGAATTTGAGTTGTTTCTCTTCTATGCTCAAAGCTCCGAGCCAAATCAAGATTTTTGAAATCGGTTTGCGGGGAAATGTCCGCAATAGATCCCTTCATAATGAATCCCTTCCTAATGAAGAAATTCCGAGCATTGGCCAAGAGCTAAGTCCAAAAATGGGGTACCGAATTTGTACCCGTTCCTCTATTCATATAATTTTTTCATTTAATTTTTTTTTATTGAGAATTTCGATTTTTCCATTTTTTTTGTAATTTTTCTATTTTATAATGTTCCAATATTCAGTTTTCTATCATTCTTATAATATTTGATTTTCGTATTTCGTTATATATTCAAAATTGTTTTATTTTATTTTCTTAATTCCTTTCTTAATTTCTTTTTTTTTTCGTTTTTCTATGTTTAATGTTTCAATGTAACAATGTTTCTATTTTTTTATTAATTTTTTATTTTTTGTCATAACACTCTAAAGCTACTCAATTCTTGAAAAATTCTATCATAAAAATATTTCATCAACGCATTTTTCGGTTGCAAATTATTTTTCCAACAATAAAAATCCTGTCTTCTATCGACTGAAAAAGGGCGCCTCGAAATGGAAATTTGAGTTTTGGAATTTAAAAAAAAAATGAACTGATACCATTTCAGATGCATGAAAATCTAAAAATACGGTGTTTAACCGATTATATATTGTGTTTTTGAGGCAAAAAAGTCATTAAATATCAATAGTAAATATTTAAATTTTCAATTGTTAATATCGTTATAACTTGTTTAAAATGCTTCAATTTTTGAATATTTTTCTTATTTGACAATTTTTTCATTGTTCGGATTTTTTTTCTTTCGTTTGTTTAAATTTTCCAATTTCTCTCATTTTCTCATTATTTTTCTTTTTTTATAACTTTATAGTTTTCTAATTCTACGTTTTTTATATTTCACCATTTTGCTTAAAATTTCTCAAAAATCTGACTTTTTCTTTTTGTTTTTTAATTACTGCAATTACAATTACATATTTTCGATTTTTTTTTTCTTCTTTCTCTTTAATAATTTTTTTCATGTTTTTCAAAATTTTCAATTTGTTATCTGGTTTTTTGTAGTTTTTGAATGTTTTATGATTTCTTAAACAATTTAATTTCTATAACCGTTGTCATAATTGTGTAACCTACCTGATATTTCGTTTTTATTTATTTTCTATGTTTTTTGTATTTTTTGTAAATTTTTCAAATCTGGTAGTTTGTATAATTTTTGTATTTCTTCCTTGTTCGTCAATTTTTACTTTTTATTATTTTATAATTTTTAAAAATCATCAATATGGGTTTTCCCAAAACCCCATTATTATGGGTATCGAAAAAAAAAGCTTGACCAGTAGAACACAGTCATTTATGAAAAATTTAAATCCAAGATGGCGGCCGCAAGAAATAAAAAAAATATTCCGGATAATCGAGTCCGACCTGTATTTCCTATCTTCAAATTTTAACTTCACAAATCATCTTTTTTTTATCCCTTTTTTTTATTTTAGGATCATTAGTATTTTAGCTGTAACAGAGCCGAATTTTAATCGTGTACATGTTACATATTTATCATATCAATAATTAGCACATTACACAGTTGCCATTTTTCGGCGTTAGAGTTTTTTTTCTCTTCTACACCATTGCATATGGTACACATTCACACAGTAGCCTTTTAGGCGTAAGAGTTTCCTATCTGTTCTTCCATTATCCAGTTAGACCGGACAGCGGAGACAGTTGATTGATCATTGTTGAGTTATTTATAGAACAGCAGTCCGATGTTTCTTGCAAAGCAGAGCAGTTGTATGGATGAATCGATCTTATTTCGACCGTGGATCGATCTCCATCGCTGATGATTGTTGCGTGGACGTAGTTATTCTGTAACAACACAAAGATGGTCAATGAGGGCCCTGAGTTTTGAACAAATCATCTGTTGTTTTTGTAATTTTCCTTTTAATTCTTTCAGCCATTTTTCCCAACTTGTTTTTCTTTGTTTTTCTCTGTTTTTTCACTTTTCAGCTTTCTATTTCTTTTTTATTTTGCCCTTGTTTCCCATTCCATCATTTTCATTGAATCTTCACAATTTCTCAAAAAAAAAAAACAAATGCAATATGTCTTCGAAAAGATTTAATTTTTGTAATTACTAATTTTTAATAATTATTAATTTTTGATTGTCCGAATAGTCGTAAACGTAATATTTCATTTATGTAATAATTGCGAGGAATGTTTAATTTTTTTTATTTTCTTCAATTGTTATATTTTTTGTAAATTTTACAAAAAAATTTTTTTATAGTTTTTTGTCAATTGTCCTTTCTATCATATATCGAAACTTGCTAATATATCTTTACTTCATTTAAACAATATGTAGTTTTTCTATTTTTTTAAATTGTTTTAATTACTTATTTCTTATTTTTACTTTCTGTAATTTTTTTTTTATTTTTCGTATAATTTTTTTTAATTCTTGTGTTTTTTTTATTTTTGTTTTCTATTTCCTAATTTTTCCTTGAATACAATTTTTCAGATTTTTTAAATCATTTTTTTTCTCTTTTTTCAATTTTCCTCTAATTTTTTTGATCTTCCTAATCTCAAATACCCATTATTGGCTGTAAAAATAAAAAAAATCAGTCAAAGTCACAAATTTAAAAACATGAGTGTACAAGTAGAAATCTGACAAAAATGAGGGAAAAAATTTCATGTTGTTGAATGTCACAAAAAGGAAAAACCAAAAATTTTATGTAAAAAGTATCAGCTTTCCGAAAACGATATTCACAGATGGAGTTTCTGTGGACTCAACACCTCAACAACCACAAAAAAATACAAATTAATCAAATGGTTATATAGTTAATATAGCTTTTTCGCAATTTTCCTTTCTTTTATATTTAGAAACTTGCTAATATATCTACTTTACCTAATTTAAACAAAATATAGTTTTTCAATTTTTTTGAATTGTTTTAATTACTTATTTCCTATTTTCATTTTCTTTTTTTTATTATTTTTTCTCATCTAATCCAATCGTTGTTGGCAGACTTATCTCACTCTTTAACTAGGCGAACCTAGCCAGAATTTTCACCTGCCCCCGGGCTTCTGAATGCCAAAGGGGGACTAGGCTCTGCGGAATGCACGTATCTGCATGCTCGTGCTGTTTCAGTCCTGACCGAGAAATTGTCGGACAATCGCGCAGGTGCTAAGGATGACCGACTTTTGGATGCCGGCCAATTCCTTCTCCATGTTCAACACCTTTAGCGCTTCCAGAAGTGTCTTCGGGACAATTCCAGTTCCAGAGAGAAGTCGTTGTTTTTTTTATTTTTATTTTATATTTCTTTATTTTTTTCTAGATTTGTATATTTTGTATATTTCCTAATTTTTTCAATAAATTTTTGTTATCCTTCAATTTTTTTAAATTTTCCTCTAATTCGTTTAATTTTTCTAATTTATTTCATTCAAAAAATATTTTGGTCTTCATATTCCTTCATTTTAATATTTTGTTTTTTTTTCATTGATTTAATTACTTCTCATTCTCATTTTCAGTTTCTCTTTTTTCATAATTTTTGGTTTGCAATTTATGTTATTATTTTCTAATTTTTGTAATTTAAAAAAAATATAGTTTTGTAACTTTTGAATTTTTTATTGTTTTTCAATTTTGTTTTTTCCAATTATTTCAGTGATTCGTGATTCGTGATAGTTTGTTCTAATTTTTTAAATTGATTTCTTATAACTTTCAGATTTTTTTTAATTCGTTTGATCATCAAATTTATCTGATTAAAAAATAGTCTCATTTTTCTTAAGTGTTCTAACTACTTTTTTTTCATTTCATTTGTTTCATTTTTTATTTTTTTCAATTTATATCACGCTGATTAAATTTTGTGAATTAGCGTCGTGGTTTATTTGAGAGAGGTGGCCTCTTCAAGAGCCGCCGCATATTCGTGAAGATCCGCGGCTTGTTCGAGAGCCGGGATTTATTTGTGAGCCGTGGTTTCCTGGGAACCGTTACTCATTTGGGATCTGTATTGATACAGGAGCCGCGGCTTAGAGTCATTGTTTGATAGAGAACCTTGGCTTCTTTAAGAGCCACGGCTCTCATTTGAGGTTACTTGAGAGCCGTGGGTTATTCAAGTGCCATGGTTTGTTTGAGGACATAAAAAAGACGATGGTTTAGTAAACTTAATTTACACGTTCTATTCAATACCCTTAAAATTCGTTGACAATCGAATTAGCGGCTAAATTTTACCGTATAAATTTGTGTTATGCAATTTTGGCGAGGACACCTTTTACATAGTCGTACTACGATTAGAGTTCAACGGACATAATAAAGTTTGCCATATTAGCAGCATAATGATGTTTCCAATGTGCTACCCCTGCAAAATAATATTGAAACCGTTTGCTTCACAAACAATCTGCTTCGTTCATCACAATATACCGTCGGATTAATTCCGTCGTTTTTCCTCATGTGGAAAACATTATCCTTCCTCATATCGAACATCAGCACCATAATGATAACTCAGCTCCATTTCCCAAAACAAAAAGCCGAGGCTGAGACGCTCTAGACGCCTTGTTGGAGCGGCTGTTCCGACAGAAAAGGAGGAATATAACCATACATTGTTTAGTGAGATAATAATGAAATTATAATGATATCGGCTCCCTTTTCATTCGCATTCAACGGAATCACCCTTTGGCATCCTTTCTCCCTCAAAACGATTCATCCCATCTCATTCCGCTACTGTTGAGCAGTGTTGCCAAAAACGTTGCGTTCGGTTGAAATTTAATCCGAAATGAGGAGCAATCATCTTGATTCCACTGGAACATCAAATCAACCATTCTCGGGTAATGGCAATGAACACGCATCCTTCCATTGCTCCTGAAGCTGGATGTGACACCCTCCACTCGCGTTTGGTGGATGCCATACCGAGTGACATACGACGATCGTATGTTTTATATCCATTACAACAACAACAACGATCCCCTCCCGCAAAGTTCTTCCGGGAACGCACATAAAGCAGAAAAACACAGAGAGAGTGGCCAGTTCAACGAAAGCAATCCCCATTTCCCAAGGGAATGGGGAACGCTGAGCCCACACACCTGTACCAAAACAACCGTAGCACAGTTGCTCGTAGTCCGGGTCTCCAATGGAGACGTATCTGCGGTCCGGCTTTAGAATCCATTCGCTATCGCAGCGCCATCAGCAGGCGCACTTTGAAGTGCACTGCAAATATTCTACATATCTGTATCTGTCTATCTGTCTGTCTGTCTGTCGCTCGCGTTCTATTTGCGCTATTTTTAATTCATTTTACTCTTCCGCACAAAAGATGAGTACTTGTTCTGAACGGTTCAAAATGGTGGGCTTCCCTTTTTTTCCTCCCTGTGAAAACGTTTACCTTTCATTTTCTAAGCACTTTCACCGTTCTTCAACTGTGGAACGTGCTTTTGCTGAAATCTCTGCTTGTTGTTGTTGTTGTTGTGCTTTTGCAACATTCGTGAGAAGTTTCAATTGTAGCTTTGCTGTTTTCAAAGTTGAAAAGAGTGTGGCACTAATTTGATTGGACTTTCATTTCACATCGGGTTTCCATAGTCGATTTGACAGGTTTGAAGATTCATAAATCCTCGCGCAGGGTTCTATGGCAGAATTGGCTAGACGGTAACCAGACTTGTTCCATCCCATCCGGTTCTCCGACTGTATCCAACTACGTGAGGCATTATTAGAGAGCCAACATAAGGTGGTGCTTTGTTTCATTTTATGATTTTTTTCTGTCGTTTTTGTCCTATTATATCGAACCGACAGCCGGTGTTTCAGCGAAGAAAAACGACCAGCCGGAACCATAGCGACATTAGAGAACTTCCCCCTGAATGTATATTATGTGCAAAACGTGTGGACGCAGTAATTGGTAAATTTTAATTTGCCAAACTTATGGTAACGACGGCATGGCGGAAAAACTGTTCGCTCGTTTTCGTCTGTGCTTTTTTTCCACGGATGACTTGGTAGCAAGAAAATTTTGGGACTGAGTGGGTGTGTGCTCAGAAACATTATTTAGACTAATTATAATGTCGAGGTTCATAGTTTGCGAGGGATTATGATAAACAAATTGCTTTCTAATAATACTCTTGCTAGGTGGGTATATAGAAAACACCCCAACTGTTGCTGTCCTGTGTTGCAATTACAGCTATGGGCAAGTGAAGACAATTCATGACTTACAATTTCAGGTTCTACTGTAATAAGGGTAATATGGAATAAAATCTAGAACCTGCAGTCATTTGTATCTACAATCGGAAACTAGAAACGATAATTTTAAGTTCTTTGGTTTTTTTATATTAAGAGGATTGGTCTAAAAAATCCGTTTTAAACGATATTTCTAAAAAAAATTGTAGCTTTTGCACCACTAATCCGGTTTATGATTTCTCAGTATCCAAAGGAAGGTATTTAAGTGAACATTTCAAGAGAAATACTCAACCAACTGTCAGTGTATATTTCCAGGCAATCATTTGATTAATTAGTATTTTTGTGGTTTTTGTGGCTCTCGAATAAACCCATACTCTCGTATTAGTTACGGCTCTCGCAAAGTCACAGGAGGGTTGTGTCCGAGACACGACCGAATTGTTGACGTAGGATTCCGTTAGGCTATCTGTTGCATTGGACTAACAATCCCTAATACGATATGTAGAGCATATGAGAAATCACTTTTTCGAATATTTTTTCCCTTTTCCAATTTTTCTCGCCGTATGAGCATTCCTTGGGTAAACATGAACACAAAATAACAGACAACTTAAACCGGACGACCCGTTCTCGAGCGGGAACACACCTTGTTTGTTATTAATGAAAATTGACATAAAAGGTTTAATATTTCCATCCATTTTTAACACAACTGCTACCATATACAATTTTACACTTACACTTATGCTAAATTTTTCACAATGCGCAATCGGTCATTGATATCAAATTTCACGAAGCAGCCAACATTAAAGATCCAAATTTAAATTTAATTTACTAGAATTTTACTAGAATTGCAATATAAAAATGCCCCCGGCTTGCATATATTTGCAAGACCGATTTACCTCAGGCACCTTGGTTTAGATGCCTCTGTTAGGGAGCACATTTTGGTAGGAACGAAAGCTTCCTCTACTTTCATGTATTTGCCACGCCGATTTCCCCCAGACAGCTTGGTTTTGATGTCTCTGTCAGGGAACACATTTCGGTTAGAGCAAAAGCTCCCTCTACTTTCATGTATTCGCAATGCCGGTTTCTCCGTATCTTCAATTTCGCTTAATTCCCGTTTGGAGATTTTCCGATTGTTTGATAGTTAGTTTCATGTAATATATTATTTTATTCATTGTGATGAATTGTGATGGAGCGCTCAGATCGATTGATGCAAATATCTCGTAAATCCATCAGGAAATAACTGACCAATAATTGTAAGAACATGAGCCGCCGCATGTGTCATCAATTTCGACCAGTCAGAAGTGGGTATTTCCGTTAGGATAGTGGTTGAGATTATCGCAAATAGATTCTGGCGGTTCTTGACGAATAAGCCCCGACTCTTAAATAAGCCACGGTCCTTTTTATCCCTTTGTAGAAAAATTTATTATAAGCAATTTGCTTTTCGATGAGTATGTCTTCTGACGCACCCATCTATGCTAGCGAGCCCGCTTTCTCATTCCCCGGAATCGAGCAATGATAGGGAACCCATGCTAAGGTATTCTTGAATAATTTTTCGACCAAAACACTCAATAGTTGTTTTATTCTTATCAGGAAATAAGAGGACCGTTTATCAGTTTTCATCGGACAGATAGCCTCTATTGAGCTGAGACTATCTGAAAAGATAAAATAATGGTCGCTGGGCAATGTTTCAATATTCCCTGGAATATAGTATATCGCACCCAGTTCAGCGACATACACGGAACAAGGATATCTGAGTATTGACTTTATATTATTGTGTGAATCACCGTGCTCCATGACGTATGCTACTTTGCCCCGGGTCTCGCAAACACGTCTTACCTCTGCAATGGCTGTAACAAGGAAGGGGGCACATTATCCGTGTGTGCCGTGTTCACATGAGCTGTCAGAACCTAAGTGGTGCGGACTCAATCCACTTCATTTTCAAGCAAATTCATGCATGTTTTCAAGCGATTTCTTGCAATAAATTCTCAGACCACCAGGGATGCCAGATTTACAAATATGTTTGTAAATTTACAGACATCTGTAAAACACTTTTCATTTTTGTTGTAGACTTTTTGGATACAAAAATATTTCACAGGTTTTTGAAAAAAGGCTTTATTCATCACATCAAAGATATTCGACTCACCATATGACATTTTTCCATAGTTTTAATACAGAAAAGTTATTATATTTAGTTTATATCAATACACATGACGTTAGACCAGCGATACTCAACCTGCGGCCCGGCAGTCTTTCTGGTTGGCCAATCTGGTGTGTATAAAGTTTGAAACTCGTACTTTTGCCATGACATCATTGCAGACGAAAGAGAGAATACGGTTATTCACAATTAATGAAAAATTGCATTCTCTGCAGGAAAGGAAAAATCTTGAATGAAAATTGTCTCTGATAATTATTTTCTGTTCTAGATAAGATTGTTTTGCTGAAATGCAAGGAGATTTATTGAAGAATAGTTAAGTTAGGGTCAGGACTATGTCTTCTAAGTATTTAAACAACATCGAATAAAAATTTTCATTCTATTTTCAACAACTTACATTCGCTTTCGGGTCTGCTTATGACGAAGTATGGGTTACTGTTCGATATTGTTACCACAGACATGGTTTATGGCCGTGTGGTGATCTAAAACTTGTATAGCCTTGCATGGCGGATGGAAAATATTCACTGCATTTTCTTATAAATTTCATCAACGACAAGACCGCAAGCCTTGGTGGATGTCCAATATATCAACGAAAAAATACTGATTTTTATAAAAATTAACAACGCGTATATATGTGTATGTATGTATGTGTAGATTGTTGAAACATTTAAACACACTTACAACACATAAGTTATTAAGTGGCCCGAAAAATCAATTTTTTCCACTTATTCCCAAAAATGACAAATGAAAATTAATAACTTTTGAATCACTGATTTAGAAGATCGACATATAAAATTGAACTAATGACCTAGCCTTTTAGTGAAAAATATTTAACTTGCGAAAAAAATGATTATGTTTTAGTAATTATTGATTGTAATCGTATTTTTATTTTTTTATGACTTTGGACTAGAGGGCGCCTTTTTTTTATATTTTTTCTTGAAAGCTGAGAATTTTTTACATAACATATATCGATATCAGAGATGCTATTTTTTTCGTTTTTTAGATATGATTTTTCAAAGTTAATCGGTGGTTTGAAAAATCATTTTTCCCCCTTTGTCCAAAAATAACATTCTGCAAAAAATCATAACATTTTAACTACTGAACCGATTTAGATGATCGATATTTTAAATGGAAGCCAATAAGCAAAATTTGAAAAAATATCACACTTGCGGGAAGTTTGGATTCTAGAAGCGGGAATATTGATCGAAGACTTAAAACATGTTAAATTTACAAAGTTATAACATAAAAATGAGAATTATAGCATCTCTGATATCGAGATATGTTAGGTAAATAATCCTCAGCTTTCCATGAAAAATATAAAAAAATATAGCGCTCCTATCTTTAACCGAGAAAACTATGAAAAACTAACTGAATCAATAATTACAAAAATGAAAAATTCAATTTTTTCGCAAAAGTAAAATTTTTCCATAGAAAAATAACTCGTAAGCTTCAATTTGATATGTCGATGATAGGAATCGGTCCAATAGTTCAAAAGTTATGACTTTTTGTAGTGGGAAAAATGGGGAAAAATTGTTTTCGAACCATCGATTAGTTCTGAAAAATCATATTTCAAAAACGAAAAAAAAGCATCTTTGATATCGAGATATTTTATGTAAAAATTCTCAGCTTTCAATTAAAAATATAGAAAAAAAAGCGCCCCCTAGTCCAAAGCCATGAATACATTGAAAAACGACTACAATCAATAATTGCGAAAATAGGATCCATATTACCTGCAATTTCAATATTTCTCAATTAAAGCTCATTGGCTTGAATTTGATATGTCGATCATCTAAATCGGTTAAGTGGTTCGAAAGTTATAAATTTTTGAAAAAAGTCATTTTTGAAAAAGTGGAAAAAAATAATTTTTTGGATCACCCTAAAATGGAAATGGGCACCCTAATGAAAAAATAAAAAAATACGAGTTTAATGTTTTGCGATAAAGAACAAAATTACCACTTTTGACGAAGATCTGAGAATCACTATATTGGTTTGGCATGGAATGGCTGTATATATATACAAAATACAATCTTACGTGCATCGCGATGTACAAAGTATTAATGAATATGTGAAAATTAACGTTAAAAAACATTTCTATAGATCTGTACACTTTTACAGACTTTTCCACATTTTTAACAGACATTCACATGTTTTTACAGACTTTTTTCAAAAATCATCTGGCATCTCTTCCTTCCACTTTTTATCGAATATTTTCAAATCGCAGGAGTAAACATTTACGTGACTCTGACTTCGTTTGTTTTTATTTCGTTCGGAAAAAACGTTATGTCAAAGGGAGGGGAGATTAAAAATGCGTTGCTCAGTGAAAGGTTGAGATGCTCTTTCAGAGATGCAATGGTTAATTAAACAATTGACGGAAAAATGTAGCTCGTTCATTTTATAATTCTAATTATTTTTGCCCTTGACAACAATACCTCTTTTATAGTGTTGATTATCATAAGAAAAATAACACTCCTGATCGTTGGATCTCTTTTGACATTTCAATTGGATCTTTTTTGACAGCCGTTTTGATTCAGTCCGCACTACCTAGGTCAGAACGAGTTCAAGGGTTGCTATAAAAGGAGTATATATAAAAGGTGGGATGAACGAGTATGGCGAGACAGTTATAGCTGGCAGTGCTGTCAATATGCATTCTGGAGTCCACACATCCTCTCCTCTCTCTAAAAAAAACGAAATCCTGGGAATAAAAGAAAGAAAATTTAACTCTCTTCAGTTCTTCCCCAAAAATGTTATGTTGCCCTCTTATAAAGCAGCATTATATTATCATTCAATTCTTTCTTCTGCTTCCATAATATTACCAGCGCGGCCGTCTCGATCCGCTTTCAATTTATACCAGCGCGGTCGTCTCAATCCGCTTTCATTTAAACCTAGCGCGCTCGTCTCGATCCTCTTTAAATTTATACCAGCGCGATCGTCTCGATCTGCTTTCAAATTATACAAGCGCGGTCGTCTCAATCCGCTTTCATTTAAACCTGGCGCGGTCGTCTAGATCCGCTTGCAATTTACACCAGCGTGGTCGTCTCGATTCGCTTTCAATTTATACCAGCGCGGTCGTCTCGATCCGCTTTCATTTATACCAGCGCGGTCGTCTCGATCCGCTTTCAATTTAACATGATTCCAATCCCCTCCACAAGCCCGATTTTATAAAAAAGTACATCACTTCACATCTTCTTCTCCTTCTTCTAACTAACGTTCCTAGAGGAACTTCGCCGTTTCAACGGAGTATTATTTTTTTTTTTTTTATCTGTATTATAGTGACTTTCAACTCATTTGGCTGGTTCGTCACTTTTTACTTCCATTTTTTGGAAGAATGTCGGGAGTGAGAGTTGAACTCGTGACCTTTAGCGTGAGAAGCATGGATGTTACCACTACGCCAGATCGCCTCCACGGAGTATTATTTTCATTAGTACTTAGTTGAGATTCCTATGCCAAATAACACGCCTTGAAAGCATTTTGAGTGGCAAGCTCTAGAATATGCTAGACCCCTGTGCAAACACGTCTTACCTCTGCAATGACTGTAAAAAGGACATTATCCGTTTGTGCCGTGTTCATATGAGCTGTCAGACCGAGCTCAAGAGTTGCTATAAAAGGGGTATATATAAAAGGTGGGATGAACGAGTATGGCGAGACAGTTATAACTGGCAGTGCTGTCAATATGCATTCTGGAGTTCACACAATTATAACAATGATTTTTGGTGGAAATACTAGGAAATTTATTAGAAATACATCTGCTCAAACTAGGGATAAAAATCAGCTTTCATATTTAAACAATTCAAAAGCACCTTCGGGCCTGCTTATCTGTAACATGCCTTACAACCACGAATGTCGCTACCAGATGTCGATACTGTACATTCGTCATCGCAGATTGAATGGTGACCTCATATTTTTCTGCAAGTTTTTTTTTCTTTTCTGTTTCAACGTTTTATTTTGCTGAAAATTAATGTGATATAAATCTTTTCTAAATGTGATATACGAGGGCAGTCCGATAAGTACTTAGCCTACAAAAAAAAAACAAAAATTTTGGAAAGTGGCGATTTATTTCTCAGCATAGTCTCCTTCTAGCTCGTTACACTTGACCCAGCGATGCTCCGCGACTTCTTTGATCCATCTGAAAAATACGTTTTCTTGAGGTCTGCAAAATAAGCCTCCGTGGCGGCGATGACCTCCTCATTCGACTCAAATTTCTGCCCGGCGAGTGACTTTTCCAAGTTTGGAAACAAAAAACAAAGTCGCACGGGCCAAATCTGGAGATTTCGGTGGATGGGGCAACAGTTCGTAGTGCAATTCGAGCAATTTGGCCGTGGCAACGGCGGAATTAATTTTTTTTTCCATTTTCCTAAAATCCGCGGACACGCTTCTACACACGATCAAAACAAAACTACGAGTCCGATTTGGCTGAAAGTTTTGACAGTAGCCGTTTACGATAATGTACTACACGATAAGTATTCTCTCTTGCGATACTGACACCATCGGTCGATGAGGCTAAGTTTTCGTAAATCTCGATAAAGGACAGTATTCCACAGTGTAATAAATGGATTCGTTTTTTTTTTTCAAATATATTTTGTAAATCCTTTTTCCGTTATAATTTGATCGCATAAAGTAAGACATTTCTCAGCATAGAAACAACATACAAAAAGTTTTTAACGAATTTTAAGGGGAAAATAACTGAAATTTATTCGTCAGCTGTTTGGATGAATTTTCGAACTTTTCGTGTGATACCACCCATCATTTTCTGCACAGTACTGCTGGTAACCGTATTTGCTATCTTGTTTCACCACTTTCCCAATGAAGCAGTCGATTTACTGTGTCTAAGTTTAGCTGTGCACATGTGTAATGTGTAATCTGACGAACGAATAAGTCTATGAAATGCACTAGAGGACCGTTATGGTAAATTTATTACTATGAAAAATGTCTTTGTCACCACCGGCCGGAAAAGTTTTCATTCTAAAATGAGTAATTCCATTCCAATAAGTATGTAGGGTTTTTTTTTTGGTTTGTCCAGTCGAAAACATGATCTTGGTTCGTCCACTGTTTTGAATGCACTAGTTAAGGGCTCCTGTTTCAATTCAGATATTCTTATGTTACAAAAAATATAAATAAAATAGTCTTTTTCATGATTTACAGTAGTTTTCTAGGATATTTTCAAACATGATTCACATTTTTTAAAGGTTTATAAAATCCATCTTCTATTGGTGTCAATGCGCCCCTCATTTGAGCTTACTTTCAATCAATCGCCACATTTTTATTTGTTCAGACCTTTTCTGGATTATAACAGTTACAAATATTGCAAACATCATGCCTGCACACCATTTGTATCAGATTGTTGTATCTGAATCATGTAATTAATGCATCTCGATGAATTCTGATCATGGTTTGTTCGATATTGGTTTGTCCATATGATTACTATGGCAGCCGCTTGGCGCGCTGCAGCTTGTTTATGTTGTCGTTCGCGCGTGGCAGAAATAAAGATCTCTGTGTTGAGTGATGTTCACCTTTAAAATGCCCAAAAGAAGGCAATATTCTGAAGAAAAAAATTACCTGAATTACGAGTCAATCAATATGATGACAGTAAACTCAATGCAATGAGAAATGCAACATCTATCTGAAAATTCGAATTTCTTCATTCAAAAAATGTGATTTCTAAAACCGGACAAACCATTATCAGAGGTGGACAAACCATGGTAATTATTTTTTTTTGAAGAAAATCTTTAAAAAACATAAAAAAAAATCATTATTTGAACGCCTTATGGTATGGTACTCGTCTTGCCTATATGTGATATTCATGAAGAAAAATCGATTTGCATTTACTAGTTGCGTGAAAACATCCTAAATCGGACAAACCAACATTATTTACCCTATGTGAATTTCATGGATAATGTAAATTTTTCATCAAACAATATCCGTTCCTAGCAACATCGTTGCTTGGATGAAATCTCTTAAATAAAGCTATACTCTCTCTGTATTTATATTATTTTATTTCTTACGAATTTCCAAATCTACCACACAGATCAAGTTCTATCTACATGCCTTCGTTGAAAATGTTTCGCGAACTTTTTTGACTGCTCAATTTGTTGCTCTCCAGCCACCGACCTGGCACGTATCTGTTCGGCGTGATGCTTCAAAAAGTAATCGACATACAGTCGGGCGAACTTCCGCTCATAGAACTCTTCCAGATTACCCCATTCCCCGTCGAACCCTTTGGAAGTTACGTTTGAAGCATTGTTCGCTGCTGCTTTGGGTTCACAATACGATGATTTTCTTAGCATTCTAATTTCTTCGTCGATGTGTCGAATTGCCGACTCGATCCAGTCCGAATCGACTGATCTCAGTTGACTGTTGAAGGCCGTTGGGTCCATAGCCGTTGGTGTCCGGATAACTTCCGGAATTCTTTCCATCAGCACTCGTTTGAGCTTGGAAATCAGCAACTGCTTGTAGTCCAGTTCGTGAGTCAAATATCCGATTGTAGCGCCTTGTTCCCTAATGGCTGTGTTCATTTGCTCGAAGAGCAATTCGCTTTTCGCCCCACTACGTACCGATTCCAAATCTTCCTCGGTTTCGAGGTTTAGGGTCTCCGCATCGGCAAGCATTTCTTTCAGGTTACCTAGTATATCTATCAATTCGTCAGGGGATGATGATTCATTCGCAGTCATGGTAGGCTGTTGCTCATCGCGGATTATTGGATTGTAGAGATCACCAACGAGAGTGCCAAGATTTTTTTCCAAGTTCTTGAAAAATATGAACGGATAGTTCAAATTATTCTCCCTAAGTTGGTCGGTCAATAGCATCGTCAGCTGGTTGCGTCCGAGCTTTTCCGCTGGTTGACATCCGTTTAACCTTTGGATCCATTTGACACAAATTTTTCCTTCCGTTTCGTTGTCAAGCTCGAGGATCTGTTGCTTCAACAGAACGAGATAGTTTTTATACTCGGTATCGAGTTCTCGAGCGTCGCGGGACACAGGCATTGGAGGAAAAATAAAAACGGGTACAAAATATAGAGTGATACAGTTGCTACGTTTGATGTGATGCCACTGCAATACCGTTGAAGCGATTGCTTCGATGATTTTTCATTGACATTTTATGGTTGATGATTGTATTAACATTTAAGTGCGCTACACATACAACGTCCCGTCCAAGGCGCTTGTATAAATGTATAAATGTATATAAAGGTATATATATAGGGGCCTTGGTCCCGTCACCGTGAAGTCAACGTAAAGGAATGAAATGTCAAATATTTTCCCACGGAAATTGTATGGTAGCATTCACATAGATCATCACCGGCAACTTTGACGTCGGCAAAATAAGTCCAAGAGAATAGTTGACGCGACGGTGACGGTGACAC
Source organism: Toxorhynchites rutilus septentrionalis (assembly GCF_029784135.1). Lineage (NCBI taxonomy): Eukaryota > Metazoa > Arthropoda > Insecta > Diptera > Culicidae > Toxorhynchites > Toxorhynchites rutilus. The sequence continues at coordinate 330,621,472 of NC_073745.1, read as the reverse complement.
TGTATGTGTAGCGCACTTTAGTTGGCTACTGCGTCCATATGAAAAGGATATTTTCAGTGAATCTTTTTCAACTAAAACAGCTGTCTTTTTAATTAAAAAAAAATAAATAATGGATATCGAACAATTTTTGAATAAGTGCCCTTTTTTATTCAACATAGAACACTTTGAATATACATCTGCCTAAAATTCTAAGAAAATTAAGAAAGTATGAAAACATCTCGGGTGCTTACTTTATTTTGTCCAGTACTGTGTATATATCGCCTTCAATTCTCGCATTTTATACAATATAACAGTTCGGCTGAAAAGTTCATAAGGTTGACGTCTAGATGGCACCTCTTGCAAAAATCTACTTGACTATCACAAAGCAAAATTTTTAAATGGATACGTGTCAAAATTTGACAACAATCGGTCGATTGATTCGTGAGTTACAGCATTGAGAGTGAACCAACCTTTGTTATTGTGAAAAAATGGAAAAATCACAAATGAATGGAAACGATGGCAAAATTGCATGAGTTGGGCTTCGAATTGCTGCCGAATCCACCGTATTCTCCAGATCTGGCCCCCAGAGACTATTTTCTGTTCACAGACCCGAGAAGAATGCTCGCTGGCACGAAATTTGAGACCGATGATGAAGTGATTACCGAAACTGAGGGCTATTTTGGAAAAACCGAAAGAGTACTATAAAAATAGTATCAATAAGTTGCAAGATCGCTATAATCGCTGTATCTCTCTCGACGGCAATTATGTTGAATAATAAAATTAAACTGCGCAAAAATAAATAGTTTTACTGTGTTACCTTACAAACTTTTCAACCGAACTTTAATGTTTGCTAGGAATCCACTTACCTATTTCTGAATCTTTTATTATAGTAAGATGAACCTCAATATACTACATCAAGATACCGCTATTTGAAGCGGTTCATGAATATATAAACTGATGAATGATATAAACTACATTCCCTATTTTGGTTCTTAGAAGGAATCGGTGAGTTCGAGTAGAAAATAGAGGGCAAGAAACATGAACCTTACTGCTCACGAGAGCTGGATCGTATGATGCTTAAGAAAATTTGTGTTGTAAAGAAAATGTTACTATAAGAACAACCCAACAAACAATCATTAGCTGCTATTAAACTATTCAGCCAAGCAGTGGTCGAATAAAATCTTTGAGTGCTTAGTAAAATGATATACTGAACATTGTATAAAAGTCTATTCCGGCCAACGCTTTTGATATTCGATTCGATTGATATATACCCCGATAACACGGCAGTGAAATGTTCTGAGGGTGCTTTCATCCGACTATTAACACTCTCTGCCTTACCGATACGAACCGATCATTAGCTGCAATAAAACTAGTCAGTTGAATAATGGCCGAAAAATAGTAAAGAGTGCCTAATAAGACGATATAGTGAACTATACGTTATATGAAACCTTATTTATACCAAATTGAACCTTTTTTTCAACCATTGATATTGATGTGGATAATATGCGAGAGAAACGTTTTGTAAACTGCAAAGCAGCTTTTGTACGGACTACTGAAATGCGCATCTGCTGCAAACTTTTTTCAAGCTCATGTTCGACAGCTCGGGATCACATTTTCAAGAGGTCCAATGGAGCAAATGGTTTGATGGAGGATCATCAAAAGATTGTGAACCGTTTGGCATCGCCAGTATTTGTTTCTCCATCACTTGATGATTGTTGCATAAATGTTATGTAACAATACACAAAAATAATCAATTTCGGGCCCCTGAGTTTCGAACCCATGATCCCAACCAATTTAGCTTCGAAGACCTCCTTTATGTTGAAGTGTTTAATTTTTATTGCTGCTATTCTACATTGAGTTCGCACTACGAATTTTGTCTATTGTTTTAGTTTGTATTGGTTTTGGTAAAGAGAACTACGTCTTCGGGTGACGAACGATGGAGCTTCTACCTGGACATGGAAGTTTCTATCAACACACAACACTTTGAATATGACTCACGTCGAAACATAGGAAATAATGTAGCTATCTGGTAAGTGCTCGTTGTCGACTAAAGGAGAAAAATTCTGAATGTGCATTTATTAAAAAAAAATCTTGGAACAAATACAAATCCATACCATGCAATTTGACCCCTGAATTGTATGCAAAAACACGAGCTTGACGTCGTAGTGGGGGAAAGTGAGCGGCCAGTAAAATTATTAACATACCTACTTTATTCGTCAAATTGTTTGATTGTTTGATTATCACCTGTACTTACGTATTATACAAAAAATATATTCAATAAAATCCCCCTTTTAATGGTATATTGCGTGACTGGAAAAATAGTGAAATAAATAAACGTAACAAAACAGAGGATACAGAGGATAAGGACCCGAGGCGCCATCAAGGTAACGCGACCCGAGTCGATCGCCGATCGCCATCAGAAGCGGCGGTCTCTCGCAAGCAAACCTATGTTTCACTGATTTCCCGGTTAGTTTGAATTATAGGAGACGATCCTTTAGTAAGGTCTTCTCCGGTTAATTTTTGTTTTGAAATATATCATTTTTTTGCAATTCAAAGCTATTGCACCATGATCTGAAGAAGTTTCCACAATTACGGATATTTTAGTTTGGACATTTGGCTTTTTTTGAAATCTTAGGTTAATGAAAACAATGCACTTTTCCCGTGTGGCTTATACCCGTGAGGTTTTTTCCGCGTCAGAATGTTTCTAGTAGGCTTTTGTGACATTAAGCTTTTTCCTCTGCAGTTATTTCCGTGGCTCTTATTTCCTTTGCGATTTTTCCGGGAATCAACCCATGCTTGGATGAAAAACCATCCGCAATTTGCGGAAAATTATTTACTCTAAGGCAGGTGGATAGAATATGGTCTGGAAATTCGTATGAAATAAATAATTTCTTTATTTCTGATTACTCATCTAAGCAATTAAGTTGCTTGAAACGGGTTGTCCTTGCGGATATACTTACCTCATCCAGGCAGTTCATATATAAAGTGTTTGGTAATATTCAGTTTACTGAAATCAAGTTTCATATGAAACCTTCTCATCGAAAACGCATAAAAATAGAAGGCCAGATGTGTTGCTAAGCGCAAAACACGATTTGATTTGTCGGAATTTTTACTTCTTCATTCGGGTAAACATTCCTTTCGGGTAAATGTCGCATTCGGGTGTTTGTTACATTCGGGTAAATGTACATTCGGGTAAATGTACATTCGGGTATTTGTGGCCTTCAGGTCAATGTCCATTCGGTTATATGTTGCATTCGGGTATTCGTTACATTCGGGTGAATGTCATTCGAGTATGTGTTACATTCGGGTAAATGTGCTTCGGGTAAACGTGTTTCGGATGAATGGGACACAACAGGAAAATTATAGTAGAAGGAAATTATAAAAGGTCAATTAGCTTAATACGCTTAATAAGAATACGTAGTAATACGTTCATATTTTGATTAATTTTAGACAGAATGAAGTTCGCCGGGTCAGCTAGTTAATAATATTAATTATTAGCTGATATAATGCTATTCGGCATTAGAAATTTTGATATAGTGCCGTGATAGGGCATAACGCTAATGCTCAGGAACAGGAACGAAAACAGGAGCAGAAACAGAAAACGGAAACAGAAAAGGAAAAAGGAAACGGAAACAAAAAACGGAAATAGAAAACAGAAAGGGATATAATAACATAATAATATAATAACAAAAAATATAATAATATAATAATAAAAAATAATATATTGGGTGTGCAACTTAATTCGTTCCGTTTCCACAAGATGGCCCAAGGTGCTATAAATAGTCGACGGTGACAGCTAATTTATGCTGAATCGTGAAGTGTCGACATTTGTCAATCTGATCTGATTTCATCTTTGTTATATAGAGGCTATAAACTGTTCAGTTCATTCGCCTCTAATGTGTCAATCAAATATTGTTCACAAGTCTTCGTTTCACATAACAAGTTCAATTTTTACTGCGTTTGAAATTTTCGCCTTTCGTTGCAAATAACCACCATTTACGGGAAGTTTTGATTTTCTATTTTCATTGGAAGAAAGGTGCAGCCGAAGCGCATTGAATGCTTGTAGAAGTTGGGATTGGAAAAATGGATTCACTACGACAATTCAAAACGCAAAAGATCGTAGGTCAACCAGGAACATCAACGGCGAAGTCGAATATCCACGATACCTAAGTAATTCTCTGTATTTGGTTGGATCGAAAGGGTGTGATCCGCTATGAGCTCATAAAACCTGGTCTAAATTATGCGACAAGACACGAGTCGATAATATTCCATAATGACAACGCTCGGACTCATGTTGCTGTTCGAGTTGAAAACAATTTGGAAAATAGCGGATGAGGAATTCTGGGTCACCCACCTTATAGCCCAAACGTAGCTAAACTCATTTCTGGCTTCGAAAGATGAACATTTTTATTCACGGCGGGTTGTGTAAAGGTAGGAAAAAATGGTGGCCAACAATGGCCAACACTTTGAATAATGTATAAATTCATTTTATTACCAAAATCAAGAGTTTGTCATGCAAAAATGGAACGAATTATGTTCCACATCAATAGTAATATAAAATAGGGAATGATGAATAGAGCGAATAAAACGAATAGAACGAATAGAACGAATAGTGCGAATAGAGCAAATGGAGCGAATAGCGAATAGAGCGAATAGCGAATAGCGAATAGCACATAGCGAAAAGCGAATAGCGAATAGCGAATAACGGATAGTGAATAACGAATAGAGCGAAGAGAGCGGAGAAAGTGAAGAGAGTGAATAGAACAAACTGAGCATATTCTGTATAGAAGGAACAAAGCGAATAGCGACAAACAATTTGTCAGATTAGTGGCATGCTAGTCCGTATAAAACAAAAAAAAACTTCGAATTTGTTTGGATGCAATTTTCTAATCGATTCGCATTCGTTATTTTGCCGCCAACCAATCAGAACGAAGTGCGAAATCGTTTGCGAAAAAGCGAAAGTAGGTAGAACTTCTCAAGCTTTTTCTGCGAAAAATACGAGTTCGCCTTGCTTTGACAGTGAGTTTTGCACTCATCATACAGTTGGAACACTGGAACAATTAATTCTAGATGGAAGCAACAATATAACAAAATTAACGTTCAGCTTTCATCATTCAGAGCCATGAAGCAATATAAGTAATATTTAAGGTGGCGGGCTCTGATTTTTCTAATAATGAATTCTATAAAATTCGGGTATATTTATTTCACCAATCTTGTACAACTGGATTTCGTTGCGAATGTTGCTAATGGTTTACTGTACCTTTCTCGTATCACTAAAATACGCGGATTAAAATTTGCTGTCAATTCATTTTGATTTTTCTGATTGAAAATAACTGATTCGTGCAAAACAGTAATAAATAATAACACTAGAAGACGATAGTTAGACAGATTCATAGGACGAAATCTCATGTTTTCGAAAAGCTTGTTTTTGAATGCTTCACAATGAAAAAAAATTGAGCATATTTTTGCGTTAGCACATTTTGAGGAAGAAAAAACATTTTAGGATCTGGATTATGTAAAGTTGGAACGAGATTCAGAAATGGGCCTAACCTACCGAACTCTGGGTATTCTAGTGGCATTTCTACTCTAGAAATACACGAAATAAAGCTTGTCGTAGATTTATTTTTCCTCTGAATTTTCAGATGATAATTGATTTATGCAAAACTATAACGAATAATAAGCTGTCATTGAGGAACGATAGTTTGACAGAATCGCATGATTTCATAAGTTAATGTGAATGATTTTAGCGAAAACATTTCGCAAGAACGAATTTCGCATGCGGAAAATCCACTCATTCTAGAACAAGGTTTACTCATTGTCGCAATTCCCTCCCCGTTGACGGAAGGAAGGTATTGTATTATAGAGACTTTAAACTTTTGCAGTTCATTCGTCTCTAAGACCCGTTGACGGAGCTGCGGGGATTCATTTTTATAGGCGATAAAATGCGCGATGAAATCGTGTATTTAATTAGGTTTCGTTTCTTGAGTAAGAGAGTTAAGAACTATCACTGGAGATATTTTATCTTCTTAGCATTCACAATATAGGCCATTATTTGATTATGGTCACTTTAGAGACAAGATTTGAACAGACTGTGACGGGGACACGTTTTGCCATGAATCTGAATGGAAACGAAAAAAGTATAAGAACAATAATTGTATTTTTTTATTAATTCGATTATTTTTACAGGCTCATCTACATAGGTTTTAGGGAGTCAAGTTTCTTAACTATATTTGTATTGCTATATTTAAGCATTTTTACTATATTTAAACATTAAAACAAAATACTGTTCATAGGAAGGGAAATCAATTACTCGCAAAAATAATTGTATAGCAAGATAAATAGTTCAAATGTACATAGGCCAGTTCCGCTCAGAGAAAAATTAAGCCTTCGTATTTATTAACCATTTCACACCCGAGGGGAATATTTTTCCCTTATACAAAAATCGTTATCTATTGTTCAATTATTATTGAATCGATATTTTTTTACTGAATGTCAGAATAAAACGTATGTCCAAGGCAGCCAATGTGTTTCTGAACGAATAAAAAAATAACTGTCAAACATGGTCCGGTCTGACTTAACATCGACCACATAAGAAATGTGTTATGTGCAATCTCCACTTGTGCTTCACAAGTAAATGAAATTGTTTCGTAGAATACCATAACTAACTATTTATTTTGCTTTTCTGATATTTTTTATTATGTTTTTTGTATTACAAAGCAATAAATAAAATACCGATATAATAAACCTAACTCTTCGTTTATTTAATTTTATGGTCCATAGGGAAAAATATTTTCCATGAAATTATAGAAAACCTATACACCCTGCTATGTTTTTTGGTGATATTTTCTTGCTTTACACCCACAATAGCTAAAATATAGTGTTGTATTGGCATATTTAGTCTTGGACATCTTATGGTCCTGTAAGGGTTAAAATGTGTAAATAGCGAAAAGCTTTTATTAGATATTTCAGAGTTCAGTTTAAAAAACGCGTGAAAGTTTCTGATAATAAGACATGACATGAACATGATTGACACAAAGATGGCGCTATTATTGACAAACCCAAAATGCGTACTCTCACGACTCACAACAATTCTCCACCATTTATCAATAATGTGAAAACATTCGTTTTTATTACAGCGAAAAAACAAACTGCAGAAATATGTGCGTTGTCGTAAAAAGAAACAGCCACTTCACTATAAATAGTCATTTATCAGAATACCATCAACCGGAACCAAACAAAGGGCCAATTGCTTACAACTTCTGTTGCGAAGTTCTGTTCCTTTTTTCCCCGTATCCTTGTCACTTTTGCTTTCTCCCTGTCTGCCCGTTGTACAACAAAAACAAGCAGTATCCTCGTACCAACACGATCAAATCGGCCGAATTCGGTCATGCGCAGCACAGATCCTTCTCATAAGTGCACCCACACTAGCCCACCATTTGTTTCAGGAAATGGAAAATGTTCCTTACGTGTGTCCTCGGAAAATTCACTTACTCAGTAGTATCAAATAGTCGGCCAGACGCCGAAGGACATTGCTAGGGGCTACACAGGATTTTTTTGCTCAACAATTGTTTGGTAAATACAATGTGGAAAAAAGAAACTAGGGAAAAGTAGATGTTCATTCATAAAGGACTATGGCGAAAGTGATTTTCCTTTTGACGATTGAAAAATGATTGGTTTATCTTTCGTTCAATCTTAATAAGGAATTTTGGTTTACGGACGCAGTGAAAGTGAAAAAAATAGTCGTGAATTGAATTGAACTCCCAGTTTTTGAATTGTGAAAAAAAGTATCGGCGAGTAATTGCGTTCTTCGAAGAGTATTTTAGCTATGCGTTGTAATAAATGCGATTACCCGTTATTCAACAATTACAATGGAGAAAAAAGATAAATCCAGATGCGTTTCACAGATCGATATTCTATGCAATGTTTGTTGTTGCACTCTTTGCGCCAGTCTAAATGCCGTCGGATCGTATTTCAGTTGTCTTTTCAATTTACCGAAAATTTACTGACGATCAATCTGCTAATTTTACTTACATTTCATCGTTTTCTCTTTCCAGGTTCTGACACCCCAGAAATGTGGAGACGTGTATCTGTATGATCTGTTACCAACTCCGACGCGTGGCGGTAGCCCATTCCAACAGCACTCGACCTCATCAGACCCACTAGACACATACGACGTTCCGAAGCCGCCGGTTCCCATAAACTACGACTCACCGCGACCGTGGTCACGAACGCCGCCCCATTACAGCCATCATCCGCAGCATCATCATCATTCCCCGCACACACCCAATCTCGCTCAGCACCACCAGAGTCACCAGCACTTCAACTATAGAATGGAGGAGTCTTACGATGTTCCCCGGCCGGTGAACAATCTACTGGCTCAACAGCAGAATCTTACCCCCAGCAGTTCCAACTCGTCTCTGCTCACCTCGGACAGCCTCAGTCTGTCTTCCTCGAACCGATCATCGTTAGCCAACATGCCAGATTATGACGTTCCCCGGAGAAATCCCGTCTCGATACGGTCCACACCACCCCCACCCCAGCAGCAGCAGCATTCCCAACCACCCGGTACTCCACACTCCCAATCCAGCGGCATTTTCAGCAGCAACAATTCGATGTCCATTTCATCGTTCTCCTCCAGCACTAGTACTTATGATGTTCCTCAGACGCCACTTCATCAACAGCAGCAGCAGCAAGTACAAACCTCGCAAACACCGCAGCCCAACAAAGAATTACCTTTGGAATTGTCCTCCGCGCTGGAAACCCTCGCGAGGTTACAAAACGAAGCAACTGCCGCTGTTTCAAGGTAAGTAGTTGATGTTTTCCAAACCGTGACCGGCAAAAATCGGAGAGAAAATAAGAAAACATCATGGGTATAAATGCTTCACAGAAAAAAGTGCAGTTTTTATTTAAAAAAAAATATTTTCGAAATTTATTCTGTGGCCAAACTAATGGGGGCGAAAACCCCATTTAAAGAGAATATGGAATCGATGCGGCCTTAAACCACCGAGATGACGTGATCCAAGTCGGCCGCCGACCCGCCGTTGGAAGCCGCGGTCTCTCGTACGCAATAATGTGTTCCAATATAGGATATAGAATACTAAATGATCGTTATGGTCCGACCGAGTTATTTTCTTTTTTTAAATATATTATTCATTGCAAGTCAAAATAATTGCATTACGAGAAATTTTCACAATTATAGGTATTTTGGTTTTGACATTTAGCTATTTTTAGAAATGTTAGGTTAATCTCCCTGTACTTGTGCGCAAAATCATTACCGTTATTATTGTTAACGGCCGTATCCGCTTCGAACGTGTTCGGAAAAGCAATTTTACAAGTTTTTACAAGTTACAAGTTACAACATTTTTTTTTAAAGATTTTCAAAGTGTTAAGACTACAAGGATGCAAAGTTGAAGAATGAACGAATGCCCTGTGTCTATGAACGAGAATCAAATCGCCATAGGTGGACTGTCTAGAAGCTGACTGAAACCAAAAGCAAAATTGAGGGTCTGTCCGTTTATACCGCTGAATAACTGCAGTATAATTTCTACGTGGAATAATTCGATTGTTTCATCATTTAACGTGCATTCGTGATGAGTTCAGACCAATAAAATTATTCCTCTCACGAGCGATAAACTTCTACGCTTCGTATTTTACAAACATTGTGGGAAATAAAGCTGACATAAAATAATACACAGCTATATACGACAACTTTATTTCCCACACTGTCCATTTAAAAAAACTCAATTTTTAACGTCTGAGACACTAGTACGATTGAGCAAATATTTTGCATTGAGTTCATAGTTCATAGAAAAAAGTTTAAATTAGGGTCAAAACAACGTACTTCTAGCAGGTAAATAACGCCATGAAAAAAAATTCATACTAATTTTAGCAATTTAAAAGTGCCTTAGGGCCGACTAATCTGATAGAGAATAGTTGACCTCATACAAACTAATGTCGTATCCAGATGTCAACACCATTCCGCCGTCAACGCGGATTAGCCTGAGAATTATGGGTCAGGTTCAGTTGTGGTAACAGAGTATGACTAATTCTGGATCAGGGCGGTTTTGGTGAGCATCCTCGTGTATAATGAAGTGCGAACCGAAGAAGAGTTGTTTCGACCTCTTTTGTGTCATGATTTGTAGCATGTAACAACAAAAAAATGCCACTGGGGGAGGTGACTTCTATAAGACCATATTTGAACAAACGAAAACGAGTTATTCAGTGAAACGGTCAATCGACAAACACTGCATTCATGTATCTACACCCAAACTAGCGTTGGCAGAAAACATTTCATCTTTGGCAGAAATTTTGCCATTCCATGCGCTGGAGAGTCAAATGCGCAAATAATGAGCTGTTTTAAAACCTTGAAAATGGTTTGTATGAATGCGAGCAGACATCTCTTTCTGTTTTCTTTTCTCATTTCATTTGGGATTGTGCCAAAAAAAAGTCCATACGACGTCAATGGGGATCGAACCAAAGCCGGCTGGAATGCAAAGCTATTTTACACGACTACGCTATCCACATGGCTAATGATGCTTCAGCAGTTGTTCAGCAAATACGTGGTAATATTGCACCTGATTATATAATGAAGTTGGAAAGTGTTTTCTAAGAGGTAAAAAGGAGCACATGTAGGAGAACAATATCTATCTCGGTCTGGGCCCTGTATGTGGCAAAGTATGCGGAAAGCTTATTTGTCTTTTGTTTCGCTCGCTCGTATTAATCTTGTATTGCTGTACCATGTATATTATACAAATGTTTACCAGTATTTGTGAGTCATGACATTTTCTGTTATGTTGTGTCTCATTTAATGTCATAAATCGAGATGACAAAACATGAGCTAAAAATCAATTTTGGGTGTAGTAAAGGGTGTGTCACATCAAATTGCATCACGGAAAAAACGCTGTAGAAATTTAATTTTTAGGAATTATATCTTCAGCTTTCGCTTATAATCAGATAAGAGTAGTATAGATCACGTTGGCCATGCTTCACTGTCAATTTTTCGTAAATTTGGAAAAATGTCGTCGAACGAAAAAGAGCGTCGTGAATTAATCCTGTGCACTCATTTCGAGAATCCGGAGTTGTCACATCGGGACATCGGTAAGATGCTGGGAATCGTCCAATCCACGGCCAGCAGAGTACTAAAACGATACTTCGAGAACCTAACCATCGACCGGAAGGTGAAGAACGGCAAAAATGGATGCTCCGTCAGTGAAAAAGATCACAAGCGCGTAGTTAAGCAGTTTAGACGTGATCCGAGAAGATCAGTCCGGGATGTCGCCAATAAGCTGAATTTGTCAAGTTCATTCGTCCAGCGGACCAAGCAGCGGGAGGGCCTGCGTACATACAAGGTTCAGAAGGCTCCTAACCGCGACGAAAGGCAAAACATGGTGGGGAAGACGCGAGCCCGGAAGCTGTACACCGAAATGCTGACGAAGCCGCATTGCCTGGTAATGGACGACGAAACCTACGTGAAAGCGGACTTTCGTCAGCTGCCGGGCCTGTTGTTCTTCTCCGCAGAGGACAATTTCAGCGTTCCGGAGGAGATTCGCAAGCAGAAACTATCCAAGTTTGCCATAAAGTACATGGTGTGGCAAGCGATCTGCTCTTGCGGAAAGCGGAGCGCCCCCTTCGTGATGACCGGCACGGTAAACGGGCAGGTTTACCTTAAGGAGTGCCTACAGAAGCGCTTACTACCACTATTGAAGCAGCACGAGGGCCCGACCATCTTCTGGCCGGATCTCGCTTCGTGCCACTATTCAAAGGACGTGTTGGAGTGGTACGAAGCCAACGGGGTCACCTTCGTGCTAAAGGAAATGAACCCGCCCAACGCGCCGGAGCTTCGCCCAATAGAGAAATATAGGGCGATTATGAAGCAGGCCCTCCGGAAGAACCCAAAAGTTGTCAAATCGGAGGCGGACTTCAAGAGAAAATGGATTTCTGTTCAAAAAAAACTACAACCTGACGTTGTACAGAACCTTATGGACGGGGTAAAGAGGAAGGTGCGAGCATACGGGCTTGGGCTCGAAGTATGAATAAAAAGAAAATGCCAAAAGTTGTTTAATAGTTTTTATTTTACTGTCTAAAATTTTCAAAAGGATCGGTCTACTGGGCGATTTTCTACAGCGTTTTTTCGTGATGCAATTTGATGTGACACACCCTTTACTCACTAGTACGCATACAAAAAAAAGGAAAGTAGATAGATAGAATTACCTATTTTGTGATCTCAATCCATTAACGACCAAGCTGTGAAATTTTTTAACGAAAGCCATTGGTGTAATTTTGGTTAGTGACGTTACAGAAACCCCAGTTTTCTAGAATTAATTTTTTTTCGTTCTTCATTTTTCCGGAAAATGACAAAAAATCGAAAAATCGCCAAACAAAAACATTGGCCAAAACCTACATTTCATCCTGTGTGTTCTTCTATCGAAGTAATACTTTAGACAAGTTTACACATTTTTGCATTTTACCAGGTTTTGTTTTTTTGTTAGGTTTTGATTTATACAGGGTGGGCCATTTAAAGTGGAAGGATTTGTTTTTGCAATAGCAAAGTAAAGAAGTGGAATTTTAAATTTTTTTTTGAAATTCATTTATTTTGGTCCAAGGAGATTTGTTCTAACTACTTTTTGATTATGATATCTCGTAAATGACCGCCTCTGGCCTTGACCGCAAAATGTGCCCTTTTTTCGGCATTTTCTATCACTTTGCCCAATGTTTCGGCCGATATGGCAGCAATTTCTTGTCGGATATTGTCTTTCAGCGCAGCCAGGGTCCTTGGTTTACCAGTGTATACCTTGGATTTTAAATATCCCCATAAAAAAAAGTCAGGAGGCGTCAAATCTGGTGATCTCGGTGGCCAGTCATAATCGCCGTTTTTCGATATTAATCTTCCGGGGAACATTTCGCGCAATAATTTGGTCGTGGCAGCCGCTGTATGGCATGTAGCACTGTCCTGTTGGGACCAGTAATTGTCCAATTCATTTTCACGAACAAATGGCAATAAAAAATCGGTTATCATTGTCCGATAACGCTCCCCATTCACGGTTACCGTTGCTCCATTTTCGTTTTCAAAGAAGTACGGGCCGATGACTTTATCGGTATAAATGCCACACCATACAGTAACTTTTTGGTCGTAAAGAGGTTGCGTTTCGATGAATTGAGGGTTTTCAGTAGCATAAAACCGACAATTTTGTTTATTCACTCCTCCATTCAAGTTGAAATGCGCCTCATCAGACATTATGATTTTTTGCCAAAAGCCACAATTGAGAAGTTATTTTGAATGTACAGCTAAACAATTTCAGCGCGTTGTTTAGGTGTGTATTGTTCCATGGTTAAAATTGTACTGAAATGACGCTTCCAACGCGGTATGACATTTGTTAATCTGACATCTCTGTCAAAAGTTATGGGGTTGCCAGATGCTTCCACTTTAAATGGCCCACCCTGTAGTTACTTTAAACCGATTTTGTTACCCAATAAAGTTATACAAAATTGATTGAAATTAATAGTAAATGGTAGCTTAGAAACTATGCTATCATTTGATGCCGATTTTTCGAACGCTTGGCCTAAAATGGGTTAATGTTTCATGCTCATTCTTTTTTTTTATGTTATGGATCCCTTAGAAGAAATTTTATTTTTCACTGGGGTCCATACATTTTTGTTCTTCATATTTTTTGTCCACTCACCTCGTATCTAAATGTTTGTTTGTGTCCTGTTTTATTTTTAATAATGGAGTCCAAATCTAGGATCCTCAAAAAAGAGTATTTTCGAGATGGGGGTGAGTGGAGGGCACCAAAAAAAGTGTTGGTAACCGAATCATGGAATGTTGTTTGGTTGAGCTCTTGCGTCTCCAGAAAGGTGTGCGCTGACGTCCCATTCTTCATCGATGGACGCGTCTCATTGTTGTCACAGAACTGTCCTACAAAATTAAAAAATTCTAAATCTTTCAGGAAACCATTGTTTATCTACATTGTTCTATCCTATTATCCTGTTTCATATAGTTTTTAGAGCCGAGATGTTTTCTTGTAAATGCCTCTATTTCTTTCTGCTTCTTTTTCATTGTAAATAAAAAATAAACATTACAGAAAATCAACTAGAAAGTATTTTACATGGTGGCACATAAGTCACGCAGGAAAAAAAAAACGATCGCGCTGCAACTATCGAGCGTTGGTTCCTAAGCGGTTCAGTTGTCGACTTTATATCGTTTTTTATTCGAGAATAAAGATTTTGTATCGTGAGACATTTTTTTATGCGAAATTTTTTTTTGTGCAAATCGGTTGTGTGACTTATGCGCCACCCTGTACATACCACATAACCTCAATAAACAACAGAAACATAAAACATTGATTTAATTTTCTCAACAGTAGTGCTTGACTGACAGACGAAGAAACACATTCTTACGAAAACAAGGATAGGACAGCTCGTTCGAACGATCGATGTTCGAAAGTTCGAATGTATAGATTTGTTTCGTACGAAACCAAAAATACGAATGAGGCATACTTCTTTCGAACGTTTTCCATTCGTTCGAAAACAAGAATAATAAGACCGTCTTATACCCATGATGTTTTACCGCGTCAGAATATTGTTAGCCGAATTGAGACATTACGCTTTTTCAGTGCAGTTATTTCTACTGCTTTTGTTTCCTTCCCGATTTGATCCGAGAATCTTCCAACGCACTAAGAAAAAACACAACTGATTGTTTGTCTCTGTTCTGCAGGCTGCTCGGATTCGTATCCCCCAACTGGCGAACCAAGGAGAAATTGGATCCGATACTGATGGATCTCAAGTTAGCCGCTGTGCGGCTCCGTACCGCCCTGCACGATTTGGCCGAGTTCGGCGACGGTGCACTGGGAAATGCCTTCAAGGCGGAAGATAAAGGTCTAATATACATAGCAGTCTTAAGCTGGTGAAATACTAATAGTGATTCTTATTTTTTAGGCATAGCCCAAAAGCTAAAACCTCTGGTCAAGGCGCTGCGCGATGCCGACAAGCTCGTTCACGAAGCATCCCAGAACCTGGACAACCAAGGCTGGACCATGGTAACGCTCCAGCGACCGGAGGCAACCCAGAAGCTCCAACAACAGCTACCTCCCGACAGTTTGGACCAATTGATAGCCTGCGCCCAAACCCTCACGGAAGACGTCCGGCAGACGGCTTCCTTCATCCAGGGCAACGGCACACTGCTGTTCAAGCGGACATCAACCGCAACTGCAACATCCACTGCCAGCACACCTCTGACTCCTACCGGAAATAAAGTTACCCCTGGAACTAACACCACCAGCAGCAGCAACAGCGGTAGCAACAACAATAACGGGGACTGGCCGGAGGATTACGACTACGTAAGCCTCGAATCGAAAGAGGCTTCGGCGAAATCGAACGCCGAAATTCATGACGCACTGCCAAAAGATTTGAAGAAAAACTTCGAGAACGTCGTGCGCAACGCAGACGCGGCGGCCGCCGTTTGCAGCGAGAAGACGGAGACACTCGATCCGAACGATAAATCCGTGCTCGTGTACTACGCATCCCAAACGGTAACGCACATGGGTTACCTGACCCAGGCGATAGACGCATTCCTGCAGACGGTAGAACACAACCAGCCGCCAAAATTTTTCCTAGCATACGGGAAGTTTGTGGTGCTCAGCGCCCACAACCTGGTCAACATTGGGGACATCGTGCATCGGAACGTTTCACGGGAGAACGTCAAGACCCGGGTGCTCCAGTGTGCCGACGCACTGTCGGAAGCGCTGAAAACGTGCGTTGCCAAAACGAAAAAAGCGGCTCAGCACTTTCCCAGCGTTACGGCCGTCCAGGAGATGGTCGATTCGGTGGTGGATATCTCCCACCTGGCTAGCGATCTCAAAATTGCAATGCTCGAAGCGGTACAACAGTAGAAATGGTGGTAAATAGTGAAAATTCGATTTGGGCTCAGTGTGGATAGCAAGCGCATGGTTGGTTCTCATGGCTCAAGATTTACGCGACTCGTGTGCGAGCGTCCGTATGTAAAAGTGACTCCATGATATTCCTGGAACCACGGTGAGCATTAGGTTTTTGAGAACTTCTTTTCTCAGGATTCATAAAGTGTTTGCAGCGATGTTTTTTGAAAAGCTTGAACTGCCTTTTTCAAAGCCGGTTCAGGTAGAAAATTGTTCTAGAATGCTTTTGATAGACTGTAACTGTCAAAAACAGCGAACAACAGCATCTGAAATTTACCAAAAAGGTGGAACTTTTTGATGTGGTGTTGCAATTGAAGGACACACTTTAGTAAAAGTGATGATGTAACATCTCCCTCTTAAGAAAACACGTAGTCTTGAAGACGTTGTGGAAGCTTTACACTCCACGTATTGGTCTGGATGGTAGTGACGTAGAACACTTAGATGGGACTGAGATGGGATCAAATAGTTTTTCCTAAGGTTTGATTCATTTAGAATCCGGAGTCACAAAACCGGTCGTATCTCGGATTTGGTTAAAGGTAAAAAACATTTTTAATTCAAAATGCAGATAATTTATTGTTCTTTATAGAAAAAAAATGCTAAAAAAATATTCCGTTACATTTCTGATGAATGTTCGTACTTTACTTCGGATGCCTTCATCAAAGTTTACACACTCTGTTGATCAACTTTAGCGGCCATTTTATTTCACGATCTCTTCATGTCTGTAACATCCCGAGTCACTTTGGCACCCTTCTTAAATTTTTGCTTTAACAATTGCCCATTATTTTTTGATTGGGTGGAATTGGGGGCAATTGGGAGGATTGAGGTCTTTTTCAATGTAATCGACCCCATTGTCACGATGCCACTGCAGCATCTCTCGACAGTAGTGGCAGCTTACCAAATCTAACCAAAATATCGAAGAACCTCTGTGAGCCCCCTAATAAACGGAAAGAAACGTTTCTTCAGACACTATTCCCTAGAGATTTTAGAATCCATTGTCTGGTTTTGACAAGAATCTTAGTATTTTGTACACAGTTGCAAATCCGTGGAGGCGTTCTGGCGTAGTGGTAACATCCATACCTCTCACGCAGTTATCACGAGTTCAATTCTCACTCCCGACATTCTTCCAAAATCGAAGTAAAAGTGACGAACCTGCCGAAATGTGTTGAAAGTCACTATAATAGAGAAAAAAAAGTTGCAAATCCGTTGCTAAATCAGCAACTCCCTGTTAAATTTATCAGCAAAAACGAACTTAAATTTGCTGAGGACATCTCCTCTGGTAGTGACCAGGGAGCTGTACAAAATCCATATTGACGTACGTTTCGTTAACCATCAGCATGCCTCCTTCGTACTTGGTCAAACCGAGTTCCCCGGTCCACCTTAATTGTTCACAATACCTTCAACTCACCCTCCGATCGTAAATTCCACTACAACGCTTCCTCTGATCCATCCAAACAAAAGTTGCACGTTCACGGAACCAGCAATTTCGCTATTTCAATACCTAACCACGCCAGATTTTTAATATGAGTGTTCGAAATCAAATTTCTTCTCTCGGTGAATTTACTGAAAGAATATTAAGTTTACAATTACAATTAAGTTTAGCAATGAAATGAAAAAAATCAAGCTTATTGATGATTTCCAAAAAATGACCGAACGTTTGAATTAACTCCACTCATCAAATTCTGCACAGTAGTCTTTGTGCACTTTCTGGACGCTTTTTAGACACTGTGCCTTCCTTGTTGAACTGCAGCTGGGAACAGTTAGGTGGGTTGAAGTCTTCTTCGATGTTGTTTTCCGAAAACCACTGTAGAGTGGATTTGGCATAATGTGTCGATGCCAAATCCGGCCAGAATAGAGGAGGAACCTAGTGCTTTCTATAAAGTGGAAGCAATCTCGTCTTCAAGCATTCTCCCACATAAATTTGAGCATTTATAACCCCTTTTACGAAAAAAGTTGACGATCGCATGCCACACGTGCAAATGGCTTCCCAAACGAGCACTTTTTGGCCGAGTTTTTCCATCGCAACAGTCGTATCCGCTAATGGTACACTCTCTCCAATCGATATGGTATAAAATTGAGGTCCCGGCAGCGTTCTGGAATCTTCTTTGACGTATGTTTCGTCATCCATGAGAATGCACTGGTTGGAATTGTTCAAAATACGCTCATATAGCTTTCGAGCTCGTGTTTTAGCGATATCCTGCTGCTCCGGTGTTTGTTTGGCCACTCTAAGCTTTTTTCTAGACTTCAGACCATGTCTCTGTTTAATCCGCTGAATCATCCCAACACTGGTTTTGAACTTCTTGGCCAAATCACGAATAGATGCAGACATGTTTTTCTGAATATAATTTACTTTTTTTTTTGTTTACTTTTCGGCACAATTCGAGATTACTTGGTCCGGGTTTTCGCCCACTTTTGCTGAGATCCTCGAAAGAACACTAATTATCGAACCTTTTATTTCTCTATTATAGTGACTTTCAACACATGTTGGCTGGTTCGTCACTTCCACTTCCATTTTTGGAAGTCCGTACATACCCGATATCGCTTCTCTCTTAACTCACAAACCGTAATATAACCATCAGCGAATTCAATTTTGCAATTAAACCACTCAAAATGCTTCATATCGAAGCCATAAAAATTACATCTCCTCTACTGGTGAGAACAGTTGAACTTTTTGGCGACATCCCGTTGTCTCAGTGAATTCTTATTATTGAAGGCACAAGAAAGAGAACGAAGTCCTTTTGCGTTCATAATTTTGGTAGGTCTCCCACTACCTTTATTGCGAGTAGTTGTTGGGGATTTAAGGATATGGTAAACAGACGAAGCCTCAATATGTTCTTTTTAAAATGTTGTACCGTATACTTCTTGCCGAGATTTCGGTGCAGTTCGTAGAAATGTACAACGCGCTCGCAAAATGATTCTTGTTTCGATGGCATTTTGAGGATGCTGAGCATGCATGAACAAAACAAGAAATACCAGCAGAAAGAGAAATAGAGAACTAACACATACACACTTTCATAGCGTTCTTAAAAAAACCCCAAAATTTTAGTTGCCACCCGTTATTTGGTTCCATGGTTCCATGGCTCCTTCCCCACGATGCGGAATGAATAATATCCAGATTCTCACAGAATGGCTAAAATTCGTATTCAGTAAACTGGGCTACATTATCGGACACTCTTTTGGGACACTAAAACTAGCACCACGGCCTTATAAAGAGTTAACGAGCAGTGGCAAATATATTGCCACCAATTTACCAAATGTTTCAATAGTTATCTTTTTATCAAAAGAGAATATGTGTAAAGGGTTAATCCAATCAAATGATCAAGTTTTCTTGGTTAAATCGATATGAGCCGATTCACTTCTTGATAGTTTTGTTTCTGGTAGTGTTATCAGCTCGCTTTGTGACACTTTTAAGGTCCTTGGATCGCTTGATGATGTCCTGAAAACTGTTATTGGTTGATACATAGTGAAACCGCGATGTCTCATTCGCCCCTCAAGATTCCGTGCAAGGTCAAGGGATTTGTGAAAATATGAAAAATAAATACAAACATTGGACGTAGCGAAACGAAGAACCTCCACTTGAATGCTTCAGCCAAGAAAAAACAAATAAAAAAACGGATTCGTCGGGAATGGTCGATTCATTTGATCACCCAAAGATGCTCATCCAAAGAAGTGAAAACATTACACCAAGTGCGCAAAACCGTACCTCAGAATCCGAACATCGACATTTAAAAGACTTGATCCGATCATGCCGCATCCATCCTTCCCATCGAACAAACCAATACTGTGTGTGAGGGCCAATACTTACAAGATATGCCAAATTTATTAGTAGAACCGAGCGTGTCCGGTCTTTTATGTAGTTGATCTATTAGCAAAGATCAAACTTCGAGAGACCAGTGAGAACGGAGAAGACATTTTATAACCATAAAGACACGAACCCGAAGGAGAAGAACAATAACACAACTTAAACTTTTAAATGTGATATTAAATAACTGACGTGCATACGCGCATATAAACAAATGCATTTGAAAAGGATAGGATTTGATAGTTGTAAAACAGTTCGTATAAGCGAGTGTTTTGACCACCTCGTCTACACATAACATCCTAAAGTTTAACACCACCAAACTTAAGCCACTTTTGTACAAACACTTCATATTATTCTTTCGAATCAGTTCGAGTTGTACCATTTCTTGGTTCCATTTCATAAACTATCAGTTTAGCTGTTTAGTAGGATTAGAGAACAAACATAACGCACACCAAACTGCATTTCTCTGAACCCGGTACGAATTATTCGGTAAGCATGTTCCCGAAATAAAAGAAAAAAAAACTATCTATACGAGACAAACCGGAGCAAAATGTCTCGCCCAAGTCATTAACTGCAATAGTTGGAAGCATGTTAACTTTTATTTATGGACCAGATGAAAGGAGAGAAAACAAAACACTAATATAATACGAGGGAAAATGTACGTTTCCCTATAATCCTCGAAAGCATGTCTGAATGTCTGCTTCGGTACTACTTATTCCAATGATCGATTTCGAAATAAAATATCTTCTTTCTGTATCATAGCATAACGTTTAACTGATCATAATCGATTAAATGGCACTATCGCTAGCGTTAAGTGGATGTAGTCGTGTAACTGTAGTCTGTAGTCGGTAATAAAAGCCGATCAACTAAGAGAGCGCGAGTGTGATGCGAGGCAACTATGGAGCGAAACTAGTGAGAGCAGTAGGAGTGTCGAGGCAAGCAAATATAAGACATCATCAACCGTATAGTAAGGTTTACGAATATTGATAATAAAGTAAATTATTCCATAAACAGGGTTGCGGAATCACTGGAAAGATATCACCAGCCTCTAAAGCATTTTTGCTATTCAACTGCGGTTCAACTGATGCAAGCGATGACCAACATGTTTACTAGGGTGCCTATGAAAATGGTCATCTCTAATTTCAAAAAGTTACCCCATAAAAAATGTTCACCTCCTCGAAAAAATACCCTATGCCGAATATCAGTACAATCGGACTTAAGAGAGAGTGGCGCAAAGCGGTCAAAGTTTAAGTTTTTTGAAAATCGAAAAATCACCCAAGGGAGAAGTAAAGGAAATCGGGGTTTTCGAAAAAAAATGTGATGCCAAATGTCTCAAAATTGCGTCGAGATCTAGTGTCATCTACGTCATCTATTTGTTGTTTTGGATATGTTTGAAGAATTACATTGTTAAACTCTTCGATAATAATTTGGTGGCCCGGAAAAGGGCCTTTTTGTCTGGTTGTTAGGTATTGTTTGTTCACAATCGAGTGATGATAATAGAAGGACGGTGATTAGTCATTGGTTGGTGCGTATCACGATAGAAGATGTCAATGTGGAATGAGATATGATGAAAGCCGCCCACCAGAGAAAAAGGGTGACTTTATTCTAGAGAAAATATATTTGAAATGGAAAACGTTATTTCATTTATAATTTTTACTTTCTGAGTGTTTATTAAACCCATTTTCATTTTCGTTTTGAACCCAACGGAACACGGAACTCCTTCATTTTTCCAATTTTTCTCGTCGCATGAACTTTCCTTGAGAGAAAAAAATCGTTTCATATTTCAAGTCATTTCAACACAACCGCTACCATATACAATTTTACACTTGCACTTGTGCTAAAAGTTTTACAATGCATGGTCGGTCATCGATATGAAATTTCACGAGGCAACCAACATATAAGTTCCAAATTTAAATTTTATTTATATTCTATCAAACATTTATATTCTATTCAATTCATTGAAACATCATTCTTCAATCAATCCATCGAGAGATCCTTATTGGAACGAAAATTAAAAAAAACATCGCTCCCATCTTTTTCACCAGCACGTATGCAATCAGCAATGCCTACGCTAGTCACAATGAGCACTATCCATTTGTGCGCGTAATTTGTTAAACTATCGACCACGAGGGTATTTATATGCTGATTTCCCCCAGGTACCTTGAATTTGAAATCTCTATTAGGGAATACATGTCGGTGGAAACAAAAGCTCCCCCTGCTTCATGTATTTGCAATGCCGATTTCCTCCAGGCAGCTTGGTTTTAATGTCTCTGTTAGGGAACACACTTCGGTGGGAACAAAAGTTCCCTTTACTTTGATGTGTTTGCAATGCCGATTTCTCCGTATCTTCAATTTCGACCAATCAGAACGAGGTATTTCCGTATGGAGATTTTTCGATTGTTTGATAGTTAGTTTCATATGATATATTATTTTATCCATTGTAATGAATTGTTATGGAGTGCAACTGTATGTACATGAGCCGTCGCATGTGTCGTCAATTTCGACCAATCAGAAGTGCGTATTCCCGTAAGTGAGTATTTCCGTAAGTTGAGATTTTTCAATTATTCAACGGTTAGTTTCATGACATATATTATTTTATTCAATGTAAAAAATTGTTATGGAATGCTGAAATTGATTGACCAAAAATCTCTTCAATCCATCATGAAATGACTGAGCAATAAGCGTAAATTGGACAATTTTCACGATGTGCTCGATTTTCGATTTTCAATTTGTACACCCATATGTTCCCGAAAGACGTAATCCTACGTCAAAAATACAACCAAAATCAAAACAAAAGCCGAGACTCAAAGCCCAGGCAAAAACCCAACGAAGCGTCCGTCTCTGTCAATTATATTTTCTACAAATCCTGCCGGTCGTATTTAGTGATCCCTGATTTTTGAAATTATTCGTTCATCCACTAATCGAATACTTTTCAGCAGTTTGTTATTCGATACGATTAATCGCCCCAAATAATCGATTAATCGATTAATCGTCATACTGAGAGAAATAATTAGTTGGATTAATATTTCTCATTTGTTAGAAAGCCATCTGGAAACAAAAAAGCGTTCATTCCGCCTGAAAATCAATTATTATCTTCTACGTTCCCCTAAACTCGTAAAAGAACCTCAATTCGTGTTGACGGCATTGAACTTCGATCACGAGTTTAGGGCAGCGCCAATGACAATGATTGATTTTCAGGATAACACTGCAGTGGCCGTACTTTTATTTTGCTCTGGGCTTGGATCGATTAATCGACGTAAATTATTCGTTCGCTTCGATTATTGGTTGTTCAGTATTCTTTCGATTAATAATCGATTTCTGTAGGAAGTATTCGATTAATCGATTAATCGAACGATTATCGGGGGTCACTAGTCGTATTCTATGAACGGTCGCTGACGGGTCGTTACGTTGCCAGTGTATGTGAATGTTTCCATTAGAATTGCATGGTAGAATAATTGACATAACGTGATGTGGATGTTGTATGTGAATCGCACTAAACGCTCATAACGCATGTCAAAGAAATAAAACAAATAAACTGGGAGCAGATCTTCCTCTATTGACGTTCAACCAGGTGGGTGACATCTTTAGAGAACCCCTATTGCACTGACAGGAGCCAACATATCGGGTATCCCACTGACATTTTCCCTTTGTTTTCACATGAATTGGGTATCCCACTGACAGTTCTGCTTGAGATTTTGCTAACGATCCTAGCATCAATCATAGCACCCGGCTGCGTTCAACACTCAACCTGATCAGTTCGATTATTATTTCATCCGTGTAATGTGCGATTCACATAGAACGTCTACGTTCCGTCAACGTCCTCACCAATTCACACATGCAGTCAATGCTTCCACCAGCGTGACGGTGATGCCAAACGAATGATTTATTATATTTTATTCATGGAGTCGCCACCTACAACAATTTTAAATTGAAATGCCCTCTCTCAAATCAGCATGCCTAGAATCAGTTCTAAATTTTGAAAAATTCAATGAGAATCATTGAATTCAATTATTTAAATGCTTAAACCCCGTAGTCCGACCCTTATTCAACAATAATAATAAATAGAATAATTCTCTCAACTAGTCGCGAAAGATTTTTACTCCGAAATTTGGAGCTAAGAGATATGTTGGCATAAATAGTACAGTAAGTTACTTATAATGCGATATGCTGAGGTACCACTCAGTGTCGCATTGGGGTCGATTTTGACCAGTAATTGGACATTCGCGACTGGTGGCGACTTTCAATGTGGGGCCATAATTTGGGCCTCGAACTCAATGTTTACAAAAATGTCCAATTAGAGGTAAAAATGTCTAATCAAACTTGTTGCATCACAGATCTGTACAATTAGCTTAATGTCGATTTAGATGTAAATTACTGTACAACCAAATCGAAACAAAAGCCGAGACACAAAGCCCAGACAAAAACCAAACGAGCCGTCCGTCTCCGTCAATTATTCTTTTCTACAAATCCTGCCGGTCGTATTCGATGGACGTTCGCTGACGGGTTGTTATGTCGCCGGTGTATGTGAATGTTTTCATAAGAATTGCATGGTAGAATAACTGACGTAACGTCACGTGACGGGACGTGAACGTGACGTGGATGTTGTATGTGAATCGCACTTAATCCGGAAGTTGCAATACCCAGATTTAAAAGTTACCTAATAGCAGGTCCCCAATTAAGCATGCCATCGTGATATTGCGTCTTGCCTCAAGTAATTCCAGGTGTGTTAGCAAACAGCGACTTCCGTAGCTGGGCAAGTTGTGGATGCCATACCAATGAAGGCTTCGTTGGATTGCTTCGATGCGGTTCACCTCGTTTTGGTAGTATGGGCACCACACTACAGCCGAATATTACAGCATAGGTCAAACCAAAGAGCAGTACAAAGCCTTACGGCAATATATGTCCTTGAATTCTTTGGCAAGCGGACTATATACCCGAGTTGAGATGAAGCCTTCGACACCACGTAGGCGACGTGGTCCTTGAATGGAATCAAGTAGTAATCCATGATCCTTGACCGTCGATTCCCGTTTCAAGCTTATCCCCGATAGGACATAGTTATGTTGAATTATGCACGTTGTCTGCCGAATGAAATTATAGAGCATTTCGATGCATTGAGTGACATGCGATTTCGAAAGTTTCTAATTGTAGCTGTAGAAAAACAGCATCGCTTGGTTTCCGTATCACGAGATACAACTTGAGGTCGTCGGCGTACGAGAACTTGAGGCAGTTCAGAAAGTAGTTGGCGTCATTCATATATAGCCGAAAAATTGATGGCCCTAGTTGGATGCCTTGAGGAACGCCAAATGTCACGAGAAAGGGAGGAGAAACATAGTCCCCAATTTTGACAGACATACTTCGACCAGTCAAAAAAGAAGATGCATAGAGGCGAATGAACTGCAAAGTTTAAAGCCTCTTAAAAACAAAGAAAGAAAGAAGAAAGAAGATGCAGACAGTTCTGTATATATATTGTCTATTTGATGGCCTTGTTCAATTTCACGGATGATGAAAGAAGTAAACTATACTAAATTGGTAGTCGTCGAGCGTTTAGGCATGAAACCATACTGGTCCACCGAAATGCAGTGGGCGAAGTTTTGAACCAATTCTTGGCGAAATAATTAGCTCGAGAAGCTTCGACGTAGCACTCGAAGCGGCAATTCCACGATAGTTCGATACAGTTCTTTTGCAACCCTTCTTGTGAATCGGAAAAACGTCGGATTCCTTCCAGCAAGATGGGCAGTCACCCGACCTCAGGGAGATAACCATTTATCTGGTAATAGCAAACGGTCCACTTGAGAAGGCCGAGGAAGAAAGTTCCTTCAAGGAACGTTGCCAGATGCAACTGCTACGTCCTGTCTGCTTATTCGTTCGCTACTGAAAACGCTGCTAAACTGTTTACTAAAAAAATCTGCAATATCCGGAATGGTGGAAGCATCCACTACACCGTTAGTCGTGGTTGAGGGGAGACCTGTTTCTTTCCTTTGAGTATTCACGTGCCATATGCCAGTGTGCCAGAACCTTTTAGGGTTGAATTTCAGACGGCGTTGGAACTGTGTTAGGAGCGCTTGATGTAGTTGATCGTTTAATCGTTTGTAGTACGAATTGGCCTTGGAGTAACGCGCTTTTGTAGATTCAGTATGAAGTTTGGCATGTTTCCGAAGAGCTGCCCTTTTCCGTTTCTTCAAACGTTTAATCTCCGAGTTCGACCAGGCAGATTTAATAGATTTACGGTTAGTTCTCTTAGGTACAAATTGATCAATGGCATAGATTATGATGCACGATACCGTTGATGCCGCGACGTTAACGTCGCGATTGACCGGTTCCTTTTCTCAATTACCGTTTGAAAGAAAATTGTTCATCTCGTCGAAGTTGGCTTTATTGAAGTCGTAAAACATGCTCTCTGTCGTGTTTTGTAATCACGGTGTACGCAAAAATTAATGTTGACTTGCAAAGAGGGGTGTACTGTAACCAGTGACTGATAGGATCACTGAACTAGATGTGGACATCAATTCCAGACGAAAGGTTATTTTTAGAACTGGTACCAAAATCAAGAAAAAAAATTTGTAACAAATTTGGAATGAATCGGTTCAGTAGAATTTGAGATATCGTGTACTCCTGCTTGGAAACAGTTTCGAGAAAAGCACGTTTGAACCTTCGAGTCAGGGCTATTACTGGGTTAATAGAAGGTATTTCAAAAAATCCTTCCAAGGACTAACGAATAAATCTTGTTCAAAGCAAATTCTGTCGGTGTGGAAACGGTTACGACGACATCGATCACGCAGTTTGGCAGTGTACGGATAATTACGCAGCCAGAGAGTACCTTTTTTTTAATGCCCTTGAGGCCCAAGGAAGACAACCCTATGTTCCTGTTAGAGACGTGTTGGCAAACGGTAGTCCGCGATCTACCAGTCGCCCGCCTAGGTATTCTTAGGTGCCCGCCAGCTGGTCTAGGATAGTGTTTTCTTCAAATGCAATGGATTAAATATCTCTCCACCTTTTTTTCATTTTAATAGGTAATCATATGCTTTTACTAATTTTGATTGGCCCTGATCATTTTAATAGGTGTTTATGCTAATTTAAATAAAACATATTAGCTGTGATAGTAGATATTTCTTCATTAAAGTTTCCGTGTTTATTTTAGATTGTTAGTTATTTAATACTAACACATCCAATTATTCGACCATAACTTGTAATAAAGCAAAAAATTGTCACTAGAAACAATTTGTTAAATGACCAAATGAAAATGCTGGAAACATCCAGCATAAGGTTCCGAAAGCCAAGAAAAACTGATTTTTTGTATTGTTATTTCTATTTTAATTTTAATTTTATACTTATCATAATGTGAATTGATTGTGCAGATTTATTTCAAGAAATAAATTCATTAATAAAACAGTGATGAATGAGAAATTAGAAATTCCTAAAATTAAATATTGGGCCCTATTATGTATTTCTAGTTGAACAGATCTTGCTCGTTAGCACTATTTTGCTGTAATAGATACAGTCGGGTGAAATCTATCGGAATAATTTTTCAAGCTGTTTGGTTTGCTTGTTGTATTCCTGATGTTTTGCATTGGGAAACATTTCGAGAACATTTCAAAATATGCAATTCGCAGACGTTCGAGAAAGAACTCGATTCGATAAGATTCTCTCGATTTACAAAATACGAAAATTTGCTCAGTGTGATCGATTGTTCGATTCAATTTACATAATAAGGGCCAATGCTTCCGATAGATAATTATTATGCCTCTAACTAATAGAGAAATATAATAATCACTTTGGGTCTATTATTATGGAATATGAAATATAAATATAATGTATGTTCACGAATTCCAATTTCATTAAAAAATCGGCGATATTGATTGGTGAGACTTTACAGAAATAAAGTATTACTCATCAATTAGTTAGTAACCGATAATTATTTTTATTTTATAGAACAATTTATCATTGAATATTTGTTCGTACGACCTATGTTTCTCCTTTGATTAATTCCCCTATACTCGAGCATGCCGCTTCGGAGCTTCGAAGAAAAAAAAACATTAAAATCCACTCTCCTCTCAGTCGCTTCGCTACGATTGTTTATTTGTACAGCCGAAGTATAGTCAAAGTGAATAGCACGGCAGTGGAACTTCATACAAATCACTCGTCGAAAAGTGTCTCCTTTTGACGTAGGACTACGTCTTTCATTTCTATACCGGGGTGTAACATCAAAGTTTCGAAAACGAAAGCGTTACGCCGGAGACCGAGATTTTGAGCGTTAATAGCTCCTAAACAGTTGAACGAAATGGTATGATTAACACTTCATTCGAAAGATAAAATGTCTACGCGTTATATACCTGTTACTTTTTGATCCAAAAACTTGTTTCAAAAGTCTTAAAATTGCTTTCAAAACAGGCTATTGAAATCACCAATCGGTATATAAGCGAGCGCCGCTCGGAAATCCACTCAGTTCTAATTGAACAGCGATTGGAGCATGTTGTCGCTGTTGTGGTGAAGTTCTTCGTTTATCATGAAAGCGCGGATGAACGGTGTCACCAAGAGCCTGTTTGTGCACCTTAGGCCGAAAGGGAATCCATCAGGAGGAGAGTGATGCCACAAACGGTTCCGCTTGAAACATGCGAGCAGCCAACACACACACACATACACGCGCGGAACTATTTTCGTTTGGGTGCCATTCAGCATCGAGAAATTTCCGGAAAGATTCAATCGTTGTTGAAAAATAATCTGCCAGTTCCCCTGAAAACTGAAAAATATATGCATGCGAAAGAGTTCATTTTAATGTTTTCTATCCATGTAACACTGTGACCAAATATTTTTCAATTAAGTGCTATTAACAGGTGGTTATCGAGTTAGCATTAACCACTGGTGGGCTTCGAGTATCGAGGAAAATCGGGAAAGAACTAATCGTTGCTGAAAAATACTCTGTCAGTTCCCCTGGGAATTGAAAAATACATTGATGAGAAAGAGTTTATTTGAATGTTTTCTATCCATATCACAATGCAACCAAATACATTTGGTTTTGTGATTTTTCAATCGATCGCAATTAACAGGAAAGCTTCTGAAAATTATTCTTTTTCGGCGAGGAATCAAGGGATCGAGCGATTCATTACCTAGCCTGACCTAACCTGAAAGACATGCAGTTTGTTTGGAACTGTGAGGTAGGGCAGAAAAGTCAGGAGGCAGGAGGAGGATAAGAGAAGGTGACCAAGAGAGTATCAGCATCGATAAACGGATCCCCGGGAAGACATCGAAGCAGCCGCCACACACACACATACACGCACGGATTTTTTTTTCGTTTGGATGCCATTCAGCATCGAGAAAATTCCGGAAAGATTCAATCGTTGCTGAAAAATAATCTGCCAGTTTCCCTGGGAATTGAAAAATACATTCACGTGAAAAAGCTTATTTTAATGTTTCCTATCCATGTAAAACTGCAACCAAATACAGTTGGTTTTGTGATTTTACAATCAAGTGCAATTAACAGGTGGTTATCAAGTTAGCATTAACCACTGGTGGTGGACTTCGAGAAGAATCCGGAATGATGTCATCGTTACTGCTAAATAATCTGCCAGTTCCCTTGGAATTGAAAATTATGTTCAAGCGGAAGAGTTTATTTTAATGTTTTCTATCCACATAGTACTGCTGCGATCGAATACATTTGGTTTTGTGATTTTTCAATCAAGTGCAACTAATTAGCAGGAAAGCATCTGAAGATTATTCTCCCCCATCAGTAGAATATTTTCGTATCGAATACAGTTCGCGGGCGCAATGGAAAATGTTTCGCATCGCGAAAATCATATAATTTTCAATTATAGCTCAGTCGCCGAAAGTTTCAAACTCAAAGAGTTCATTCGCCTCTAGTTTGCCTTCCAAATTTCCATCGTAAACCACACCTTCTTTCGATTCAGTCACGGACAAAAAGCATACTTAAGCGATATTGTGGTGGTGAAACGCATTCATTTTTCGTGAGGACATCGACAAGACAACACCGTTACTGAACGAGTTGAACGAGCTGGACGAGCTGGACGGCGAGGGATCAAGGGATTCATTATCATTAAGAGAAGAGGAAACGACCGAGAGAATACCAGCATCGAAAATTGGTTCCGCTTGAGACATCGGAGCAACCGTCACACACACACACACACACACACATACACGCGCGCAACTCTTTACATTTGCTGATTATCGAGAAGAATCCGGAAAGATATCGCTGCTGCAAAATAATCTGCCAGTTCCTCTTGGCAGATAAAAAAACATGCAAGCGAAAGAGCTCTCGTTTTCGAAGTGCCTCAAATATTCATTTAGTCATTCATTCAGAATGGATTCAGATTCAACTTCAAACAAATGATCACTGAATCAACGATAGTCCTACGTCACCATTGCGGTTATACCATAGATATAACCCACTTCCTGTTTTTCACCGCTTGTTTACATCGACGAATATATTTTTTTCCACTATGTTTCGTAGGAGAGTGTATGCATACTGACAGATTTCTACTACGAGGTGTTTAATGAAGGATGAAAGGTGAGAATGTTTATGTTTATATATGATTTATCGTACGATTTAATTGAATGCATAAAAGATGTCAACAAAACTGGAGTTAAGCACCTTTTTGAATTTGAACAAATATTGATAAGAGATTCCCAGCAATTCTTTATGTTTATTGCGTGATTTGGTTACTGTATAAGTTGTTTGAAACGAAGGTTTAGTGTAATGATTTTATTTTGAGGATTATATTCACAAACATACAAGTATAATTAATATAAATTGCATGTATATGATGCGCCTGCCAGCCCATACATGCAAACGTGGAAGCGATATACATATTTTTTTACGAACGGATTTAAACTATTTACATACCAATCAAATTGGAAATTTTCTAAGATTTTTTTTGTTTGATATGCTATACATTACAATCCAATAGTCTGTATATGGTTTAAATTGATGAAAATTTGAAGCATTCCCTTTTTTCCATACATTTGTTCTGTCCATTTGTGTACTTTCCCGAACAGAGCTGTCAATAACGGGTATCTTATGCAGCCGCTAGAACAGAAACAACGAAGGGGGATAGCGGGAAGAGAAAATTTGCGAAGTAAACTTCACCCTTGCATAGCAAGTAAGCTGTCGCTAGCGTATAAGTATTGCATCTCCTCCGAGGAAAATTCTCAGAATCTTTCTGTGCCCGAAACAACAAAGGTCGCTTATTCTGCTCGTTTTGTGTTTAAAGTTTCCCCTCGAGCTGTGAACGCTAGCGAATATTTCACTTTAAGTGCATCTGGCATTGCAATTAACACAACCATCCGAGTCATAGCAAAGAAGGCGAAAAAAGAGAAGAGTGCAAATGATTATAGGTCGCTTCTAAACATGTTTGGTGTTTGGTTTTTTGTGTGTTGCTTGTTTTCGTTGCGCGAAACATAGAAACTAAGACAAAACTTTGTTGACGGTTTTGAACGAGAATCGACAAACGGTCATTCTCACGATATTTCATTTTTAGCACTGTAACTGTGTGCATCTGTTGGACGCGTGTTTGATGCTTGTTGAATGACGATGCACTTCTTTTTCTTTCGAATTATAGACACTTGAAACTAAGACAGTTCATTCGTCTTTGATGGCGATGCACGGAAGATGCCTCTCGTTAATATTCAGTGCAATGCGTGCATTGATATAAAGAAACAAATTGCGACTTATGACCAATTAGTGTATTGTTCTCGCAAAGGCAAAAAATAATCGTTGCTTCTCGAAATGATTCAACAAAACTACGCAATCCATTAAATCTTCTCAGGGTCCCGGAAATTTTTACTAAAGAGTTATTTATTAAATTTCGACGTATTCGCAAATAATATTCGAAATGATAAACCATCAAATTTCAAAAGAAAAAAGATTGCGTAGTCCTATGTTCTAAGCGGTCGTGTCTCGGATACAACCCCTCGAATTTTTTACGATTTAATGCTTGCTGGGCAGGCCCGAAGGCAGTTTTAAATTGTTAAAATATGAATGAAATTTTTTACTTCATGTTATTGATTACTTGAAACATGTAGTACTGAATATTAATTAACCATTTCTATATAAATTTTGCGATATTTCCAGTAAAGCACAATAAACAATCAGAAATGACGTATCCGATTGTAACTCTTTCGTATCATATGTAAGAGCTTCAATTGCCCTAAAATCATATTTCAAATAGCTAAAAGTCAATTGATTAATTCCTATTTGTACAAACATAAATGTTTTTAAAAGTTCTATATACATACAAAAATGGTGATTCCCCGGGCCGAACATTTTACTTTAATATTTTCCGCCATTTTTTTATAGCAGTGATGAACGTATATTCGTATGACAACAGACTTATTATGTTATTAGGTATTGCCTAATAATTGTACAGTAAGTAACCTCTAATTCGACATTAAGTTAATTGGACGGACCTGTAATGGGACACAAATAATTGGACATTTTCATCTCTAATTGGATATTTTGTAAACATCGAGTTTGGTACCCAAAGTATGGCCCCAGATTGAAAGTAGCCACCAGATGTAGACATTGTACCACTATCATCGTGAATGTCCAATTACAGACCAATCAACTCTAATGCGACACTGAGTAGTGACTCGGTATGGTGGTATGAGGATTAGAGGTAACTTACTGTATATGCTATTTGGGTGCATCATATACCACCCAAAATATCAGATATTCGATGCTCTATATACGATTTAATGTTTGGTGGGTTGGCATACTTGGCAGCTTTGTTTGTCAAGTTCATAATCTCATGTTTACAGTTTTGAGTTAAGTGCAATTGAATGACGAAGTTGAACTAATTTATTTTTGTCGCTATGTTTATCAGAACGCAAAAGATCGGCAAACAGATAATCTTCCGTTCTTAAAAGTTAAAAATAAAAATAAAGCAACGTGAAAGTTAAACACTTTTCTTGAAACCGGAAATATTCGGACTTAAAAATAATTTTTAACGTAATATTCCAAACATACATGTATTTACAAAAATCTATAATAATTATTATAATCATCAAGAACGTTTTCCGCCATTAGTTTTTTGGTTGTCTGTAGTAAATCATATATACGCATGACAATAGTCGCACTAGATGCATGTATAAGTCGTATATTCATCCATCCAATCATCGTGAATACTGTTGCAAGTGGAAAATAAATGTGTGTTCATTGCTTATGATGCGAACATAAACAACAATATAATACAGTAATTTAAATTTAAATACGACATGCCGAGGCACCACTCAGTGTCGCTTTGGAGGCGATTTTGGCTTGTAATTGAACATTGACGATGTGAGTTGTATAGTGTCTACGTCTGGTGGCAACTTCAATGTGGCGCCATAATTTGGGCCCCAAACTAGATGTTTACAAAAATGTCCAATTAAGCATTACAGGTCTGGCCAATAATCCAAACGTCGCATTAAATGCAACTTACTGTATATAAACAATATTTATTCCCAGCTGTTTTGAGGCATCTCGCACAAATTGACAATACCATTCAGTTGTCAGTGCAAGTCAGTGCAATTTTTATAGGCACCTTACACGATCAAACTGATTGACAATAAGTGTCTTCAATATCGTGACAGCTAGGCTTTCGACATCCGATCTAACCTCAATCAATATTTTGCCACCTTACACGGTCAATATCGCCCTCAACCCGAGACAACGAAAATATCCGCGATGGCTAGTGACGACATTCGAGTTTGGGATCCAAACTATTCTCCATTAGATTAGAAGGCTAAAAGGCAATTTTCAATTGGTAAAATTTGAATGAAAATATCTACTTGGTATTATTTAATTAGTTGAAGCGCGTAGTCCTAACTCTAACTTAACCTATTTTCTATGAATTTTCAGATATTCCTACCAAAATTTATTATTATTATATAACGTCAGTTTCAGATACAATTTTTGTATGGGATTTTCTCACCACTTGCAGAAAAAAAGTGATTTGCATTCACATAGAATACTAATTTGATTTGGAAAAGTTAATTTTCATTCATAATTTACACTTTAAAACTCGCTTTTCCTTCTCAAAAACACATCATAATACTCGCTTCACAAATACAGACTGATCCTTTCAGTTTCAGGGATGCCAGATTATTTTAGATTGCGAAAATATATGCAAATTATATTATCTGCAAGCAAATGTTTTTATTCGATAAATAAGACTATGACAGTAGAACCCCAATTATCTGTATCTGTATCTGTACCCCGATTATCTGTATCTGTATCTATTTCTGTATTGATAAAACATAGTTTCTATGTTTAAACATCATCCCGACTATTCGCAGATAATCGGGATTCTACTGTAACTTGAATTAACACGTGATGTTTTTTTCACCTGTGATTTTCTCAGATCTTCTCATTCTCCAAATTTTATAGCGGAGTATGAAGAAACACACAACTTAGACTAAAGTGACTGCCCCGCTCGCTAGCGCAAAGAATGACCGAGTTCAATGTTAAAAAATTCCTAAGACGTTGTTAATTTTCATTCACTCTCTCACCATCACATTGTCAGTTTACTTTGAGGTTTTGATTTGTATCGCGAAAAGTACTGTATTTTGCTATTTTAGGTACAGTAATTTACATTTAATGCGACATTTTTCTAATTGGACACACCTGTATGCGACACGTTTAGTTATACATTTTTGTAAACATCGAGTTCGCCTCCAATGCGACACTGAGTGGTTCCTCGGCATGTCGCATTAAATGTAAATTACTGTATCAGTTTTCCAAACCAAAAGCTTTCATTTATGATTCCTACAATTTCAGAGGTTTATAAATTTTAATTGCAATCGCAAAAAAGACTAACAAATATTAAATGCCCGCTTGCAAATCTGGCAACTCAGTCTGGAAGTCCGTGAGGTAAAACGTCATCATCATGCATCCATATGAAATGTCACGATATTGATGCCCGAAAATCAGAAAATCCGGATTTCTGCGTTGTCGGCCATGTTCAGCTGTCATTATGCTCTCAAATGTCATCATATTGTCAATAAATTTGACCGTGTAAGGTCCGCTTTAGAGTGTAAAAAAAGTTCACTGTTTACATAAAAGCAATCTCGAATCGTCCCCACTTTTTTGCTTGAAGTTACTACCCCCTGCGAATAGTCTGAAAGTAGAGTCGATTTTCAGGTTTTTTTTCTTCGAAAATGTCGGGCGCTGCTCACAGACTGAGAATCAATAATTTTGTTTTGAGGAAACTGAATTAAATGATTATTGAAACTGAATGAAGTTTAAGAAAAAAAAATTCTGGAGTTTTTTCATTGAATTATATCTTTTCTCACTTTAAATAAATACAAATAACGCCAAAAAACCAGCCGGGTGACGTCTTTAGAGAACCCCCATTGAACTGACAGGAGCCAACATATCGGGTATCCCACTGACATTTTCCCCTTGTTTTCATATGAATTGGGTATCCCCAGCCGGGTGACGTCTTTAGAGAACCCCCATTGAACTGACAGGAGCCAACATATCGGGTATCCCACTGACATTTTCCCTTTGTTTTCTTATGAATTGGGTATCCCACTGACAGTTCTGCTTGAGATTTTGCTAACAATCCTAGCATCAATCATAGCACCCGGCTGCAAAAAACACACAATAGCAAAATTACAGAGCAAGCACAGTCTGTGACACCAGGCGCGAGTATATGAGTGATGATTTTGCGCGCGAGTGCAGCACGGTTAAAACTTTGTTTTATATATTTTCTAATGACTTTTTTGAGATTTGAACAATTAGTCGCCCGTAATGACCAAAAGTTTGGCCACTCCTGATCTATATGTTTGTGAAACGGTCTAGTATAAGAATTTAATGCTTTCGTGTTTTTCTTTTTCGATATTAGTTTGTTTGTCTTGTCCCCTCATCTCACCGTCACCCACCCTCGACAGATAGTCGAACATCAGATGCTATCTCTGGTCATGATGCACAATGGTACAGTTCGTGCGGCAACCCTCGGTTGAGACAACGATACCTCATATCCATATCCCTAATCTGACCAGTCCCACAAAAATTGTTGCCCCTCTAACATTGAGTAAAAGTTATCGAACGAAACCTACTAAACATAGATTTAAGTTGAAATTTTGCATAAACAAATCTTGAATTATAGGCTCCGCAAAGCTTATGCGATTCAGCCTTACAAATAAATGGATTGTAAAAAAAAAAAAAAGGTAGGGAAAAGTAATCCATTATTTTTGTATGAAATTCAAATCTTTTTTAATATGCTTTCGATTGTCCGATTTAAGTGAAATATGCACCGTTGGTTGTAAAATTTGCAATAAAGCAGGACCTTCTATTCTAGAGAAGCATCGCCTTAGCTTGCTACAGCACTTCTACAACATGATGCATCTCAGTGCGAAGGAGATCAATCGGTTGATCTCCGAGAGATTGATCCGACCTCTCTATATGGTATCAATAAGATATCAACAATTTCGTTCGCAGATGCGTCAATTGTTTAGCGTTAAAAGTAAACATACATACCTTTTAATCTCTTGGCACATTGGATTCTCCAAAATCTACATTGTGGCATATTCATATTGACTTCGTTCAGCCTTCGAGGAAATCGGTACCCGATGCCCGAAGCCATAGCATAACCAGATTCGCACAACAGCTTTCCACCAACAGGCATGGATGAACCTTTTCGCCAAACATTGAAGGCGGTACAAATAAGCGTTTTTGAACGCGAAAGCGTTATTTCCTAATGGGAAATACCAAGGAGAATTTATTCTCAGTGTATAATTAAAAACGTCGAAGGCCACGTGTTAACGTGCATCAGCTACTTTTTTATATTCATTATATTCGTTAGACATTAAAACTACAACACTATAACTAAGCTATTGTAGGATGGAGAAAATTTATCAGTAATTTGAGCTAAACGAGGATGTGAAATTTGCTCAAAAATTTAGCACAGGAAAATCTTGTTACGAACAAATCCAAATTTTCCCGCAAAAAAAAGTGGTTCGATATAAAAACTAGTGTACCTCCTTTTGTGGTACGAAATTTCCATCGTTTTATAAACTTAAGATCATATCAACTAAATTAATTTGAAAAATGCTCTTCAGTTTATCATCTCATCATCTTCATTATCTTGCTCATCGTCTTCATTCAAATGGCCAAGCTTCATTTCCATCGTTCGTTCTGGTTTGCTATGTGGTGCAGTTTTATCCCTCACGGTTTTAACTTTCTTAACCTTTTGACCAATGACATACTCTGGCATGAGTACCTTCGCACCTTTAACCACGGGCTTATCTTCCTCTCCTGGCTCCGCTTCGTTCTCACCCTCCAACTTCGACTTTAGCTTTATCGAACGATTGAATTTGATCCTTCCTCGGAATTGTACTGCGCCTCCAGCAGAGTCATCCTGTTCGTTCTTCGCCTCTTCATCCTGCTTGCGTGCCTCTATTTCACGCAAAAACGAAAATGCCGCTGCTGTGTTGCTCCGATCGCTGATATCGACGTCTTCCAGTGAATGCTTGGTCCATCGGTGAGGGTTCCGCTAGAAAATAATCGTTTTTAGTATATTTTTTACCCTGATCCCTAGCGCAACCAACTTGAAAATCCGGCAGACGTGACATGGGCAAGCATTTGGCGATCGGTGCCGCTGGCCGTTTGAAAATACTTTCGCGGCCTCGAAATTTGCGCAGTGGTTTCTTCGGTGACTCGCGGGAATCATTTCTGTCCGAGTCTTCACTCTCGGTTCTTCGACGATTTCGACTATAGTCAATTATTTCCTCCTGATGCAAAATAGAGTCGGACCCGATACTTTTCTCCGCCGACTCCAAACTGGCGAAAAGCGCCTTTCGCTTTTCCTCGAAGCTCATCCCGAGAGTGTTTTAATTTAGAATCTATTTAGCGAGAAGCAACTACCAATCTCAATGTTTTTATTTTCTCGTTCTGTTTTGATAATCATTTTCGTTTATATTCACCACCCTTTTCGAAATCGATGAGGTGAAATTCGGCGTTTGGATTTTTTTTCGAACATAAACAATAAACACATGCTAGCCGCAAAGAAAAACGTCAAAGTTAGTGTAGCTGAAAGTGCGACCGCCGGAAAGGTAAAAAGAGCAGTGCCAATGGAAAACTATTAAGAGGCCGGAAAATCAGTGAATACAAAAAATATAATTGATTCCAAAGTCAGGTAAGTTTTGAAGGCGTTTTGTTACAGTTCTTTCATTCAGAAAAGTTGGTACTTAAAGTGTTTTCTCTAAATATTCGTGCGAGAAGAATAATAACCTCTAAACATGATGCTTTATTCCTGAGAATTGAAATTGTTGTATACGACTCCCATAAGCAAGGTTTATATGATATTGAATGAGGAAATTATAAAATGATGCAAACAAATCAAATTTTGTTCAAAAAATGCATCGTTTATTGAAAGAGAAAAAATAGCCAAATCGAAGCCTCAATGTACATTCTTCAGCTCTGGTGGAGTTAAATTCAGAATCATACCATAGATACTAACCAGATGTAGTGCTATAAAATAAACGTGAATGTTGCAAAAATGCGAAAGCTTTAAGTGCGCTACACATACAGCGTCACCGTCCCGTCAACTAGTCTTAGTATTGGACTTATTTTGCCGACGTCAAAGTTGCCGGTGATTGTGTATGTGAATGCTACCATACGATTTTCATGGGAGAATATTTGACATTTCATTCCTTTACGTTGATTTCACGGTGACGGGACGTTGTATGTGTAGCGCACTTTATTTTGCTTGACTATTACCTAAGATAAGATCAGACAACTGGCTTCTTAGAGCCCCCGCAGACTGCAGACTGACTTGTCGGTCGATAGTTCGGTCGCCTTCTTAATCAGTACAGAAAGGTATGCATGTGCACACATTACACCGATTCAGTTAGGTCGGTTTTTGCATCAGTAGGCCGATCCGATCAAAATGTCGGATGAAAAAAGTCTGTAGTGTGCGGGGGCTCTTACTCTTTTTCGTCGTCCAAAGCCCAAGCCATGCCAAAGCCATGACATGAAGATCCCAGAGTTGCCAAATATTTTCAAATTTTTTTTCTGTTATGAATCGTAACATTTGGTTGATGCGAATTCAATGATTCAACGTATATTCAATTAGGCAATCTCAAAAATATGTTTCAAAAGGATGAAATAAGTCTCTTAAATACCCATATCTATAATATAATAATGATATCCATAACAACTCGTCTAAGATTGCCTGGAGAGTCTTTTCTCGTTGATTCGTGCAAAACAACGGCGCTCAACTCCGTTGCAATTCAGGGACAACTTGAAAATTGTGACTCTTCCGCAATACATGACCGTAGTACCGAATACTTCGTATACAGCCGATACACCAGAACATTTTATTGGATTTATGGATTTGCTATCAAAGCGGTGAGAAGAATGTTCAGCCCAGAAATTAATGGACAGTAAAAGCCAGCGCTACACGATGCTACGAATACTCTCGAATGCTGGACGCTCGATGATTCGACGCATCGTGTAGTCGACTGACGAGCTACGAACCTCCAATGTCGAGCGTCGAATATTCGCGTTGGAAGGTAATCCGTTCGTTGTGGATTACCTTCCAACGCGAGTGGCACGAGTCAAAGAATTTTTGCCATTCATTGATTCGACACTCGATGACATTCGATATACCGCTACACGATTCGTCCGAATCTATCTTTGACAGATTGGTTTGTTTATAAGTTTTAGATGAAGAAACTATGAAATTGGTTCATAAAATTCAAAATATTCGGCAAAATATTGCAGTTTAATAATGTTGATTTCAAGCATTTTTAATTTACAGCCCGATATCAGTACAATTTCTACGGCAGCAATTTCTATACTCGCATCGTCATCTAGTTTCCTAACGTTTTTGATGATAAATAAAAACAAGAAACATTCGATCCAAATACTCGCCGACTGTTTGGACCGGTTGCATTGAATCGAACATTCACTTCACCGTGTAGCAGCACATTCGTCACAACATTTGTCGATTCATCGAGTCAAATGTTTGAGTCCAACATTCGAGTGAAACGTTGGACGAATCGTGTAGCGCCCGCAAAAGCAGCATCGACATCATATCGAATTTTAGTAAGAATATGGATGACATGAATATTGAATTCGACTATGCGTACACTGTCGAAGAAGCGAAAACTTTCCTCGACAGAACAGAACAAAACTCGTTGTTCTCCATAGCTGGTAACATCATCAAAATAACTCAGCGGGAAAGAACATGTCGGCAGTGTAACAAGAGATTGGTAGTCAGCGAAACACAACCTGGATTGTATCAAAAATCTCTTTTTTCATATTTACGAGCTAGAGCAAACAACTCTTCCATCTGCATAGTGAATGATGAGACATTTCACTTCTAATTAGCAATGGAAATTATATTCCGAAATATTAAATCGCATTCGGAACCTAACGAAGCTAAATTGACAAATGAGTGTTTTGCCGTTCACTTTATTCTATTGTGGAGGAACACATACCTAAACTAGTATATAACTTCTTCACATTTCCTTTAAACTAAATATCGTAATATTCATTAAATTCACTATTTCTAAATTCAATACAAATCCAACGATATTTATTTTTATTGACAACACTGAAAAAATCAACTTTTTTTTACAAAATTTATCGAAATCAGCCAATGAGCGACTGACAGAAATTTGTTTTAAGCACACGTCTGTTACTTCGGACGCCATTTTCCTCCGACGCCCGTTATGTCCGAAATAACAAATGAATCAAAACAACACGAAGTTGTACTTCGGTCGTTTTGAGTTTTTGTTTCTTTCGGGTGTTATTATCGTTTTTAGTGAAATTTAACGAGTTGTAACAAAAATGGTCTGACTTTAGCACAAAGTACCATGTAGCAGGTATTTGAATTGTTTTTCAATAGTAATCGTGCTTAGTAGTTTGAAATGCTTATCGTGCAACGTATCTTGTCCAATGTACAAACGTGGTCAGTCAAAACGTCCAATGTAACAGAATGCTTTGAGTGGAATCAAATAAATGTATTTTTCGTGCAAAAAACCGGAACGAATTAAGTTTCACATCCAATGCTTCAGAGCACTTATCGTTTGATTTCTTAATTTTTTTTTTTTTTTGACGTGAGGTGATATCTCTGATCCCCACATCCCGCACGGAAAGGTTCGAGTTTTCATCAATATCTTGAGTACTGCATTCCGCTTCGGTTCCAAGTGACTTCGCATAGGCGAAGTTGCTCTGACTCAAAACAATGCCCAAATGTCAACAAATCATATTTTAACCGTTTGAGTTACTGCGAGGAGCACCTTTTAACATAGAATTTTGTTTTTCAGGGACATATTGGGGATACAGATTGAAAAAGTCTAGATTCTATCGCTTATTTCTCTTCTATTTTCGATGGATTTTAAAAATGGCACTTGAAAAGCTAAAGCATTCATAAATATATCCAAGCTCATTCGCGTTTTGGCATATTTTGCTCCGCACTCAAATGGTTAAGGATGTTTAAAGCACAATGAACTTACATTACTGTTAATGGTTAATAGGATCATAGGTTCAAAGCCGAATATCGAAGGCCCAAGGGTGCTATATTTCATTGTATCAGAAAGTGTTATTTATCATTAGCTTCTGGAAAGATCTAAAATTATCACGGGAAGTTCTATAGAAAAGAATTGAATCGTTCAAAGCGGGAATCGACTAAAAACCATATCGTGCTAAGTGTTTCGATAATATTTCATGGGTTTGGAAAGCAATTACAGGACGGACTCGATTATATACAGCCTCGGTTTTCTTCTAACTGTATATAATCGAGTATAAAATTTTGTTTTATTCGTTTTATGCACATGTCTTTCGGTTTTTAAATATAAAAGAAGAATTTAATTTTCGATTCATCCCCTTTCTCACACGAAACAAATAAATTTATCCAGAATCTCTCAGGAGGTGATAGGTGATCATATTTGATGAATAATTCCTTCTACATTTATGTTCGAATTTCAACAAGTTATAGTTTAAGTTATAGAACTTTTTTTTTGTTTCGAACTCTGTTGCCTCAATCTTGCTGGCTGTAATATCGATATAAACCATTCATAGTGAAAATTCAATCAAAATCTTTAAAAATCATGATTTTTACCCCATTATACATATAATAGCCACTTAAATTTTACCTTCACCTTGAAAGGTTACATTTTTTCTTGAAATAAGTCGCAATTGAAATATAAAAAAAATCGATGGGTTGTATCTGAGACACGACCGCTTAGGACGTAGGACTACGCAATATTTTTTTAAAAATTTGTTGGTTTATGATGTCGGATATTATTTGCGAATACGTCGAAATTTTATAAATAACTCTTGAGTAAAAAGTTCCGGGGTCCCTGAAAAGGTTTAATGGCTTGCGTGGTCTTGGTGTTTGGTGTTTGAATCATTACGAGAAGAAACGATTCTTTCTTGCATTTGCGAGAACAATACACTAATTGGTCATATGTCGCAATTTGTTTCTTCATGTCAATGCACGCATTGCACTAAGTATTTAACGAGAGGCTTCTTCCGTGCATCGCCATGAACAAGCATCAAAGACGCGTCTAAGAGATGCACACATTTGCAGCGATAAAAATGTAACATCGCGAGAATGACCGTTTATGAAAAATCGTTTCTCGACTCTCGGTCAAATCCGTCGACAAAGCTAG
Organism: Toxorhynchites rutilus septentrionalis; assembly: GCF_029784135.1. NCBI lineage: Eukaryota > Metazoa > Arthropoda > Insecta > Diptera > Culicidae > Toxorhynchites > Toxorhynchites rutilus. The sequence continues at coordinate 330,579,154 of NC_073745.1, read as the reverse complement.
AAACTTGTTACATCAAAACAGAGCTGATGCGCATGAGAGCAAACATGAATGTCAACTAAAAGTATCGAAGGTGTGCTATTCACATGTACAGGAAATGAACAAGTTCTAAGTTTCGCGCAATGAAAACAAGCAACACACACAAAGCCAAACACTGATGGCTAGAAGCGACCTATAATCGCATGCACTCTTCTCTTTTTCCGCCTGCTTTGCCATGGCTCGGATGGTTGTGTTAATTACAATGCCAGCTGCACTTCAAGTGAAATATTCGCTAGCGTTCACAGCTCGAGGGGAAACATAAAACATAAAACGAGAAGGATAACCGACCTTTGTTGTTTCGGACACAGAAAGATTTTGAGAATTTTCCTCAGAGGAGATGCAATACTTATACGCTAGCGACAGCTTACTTACTATACAAGGGTGGAGTTTACTTCGCAGATATTCCCTTTTCGCTATCCCCTTTCGTTTTTTCTATTCTAGCGGCTGCATAAGTTGTCCGTTATTGGCAGCTCTGTTCGGGAAAGCACACAAATGGACAGAACAAATGTATGGGAAATGGGAATGCTTCCAATTTTTATCAATTTAAACCATATACAGAATATGGAATTGTAACGTATAGCATATCAAACAAATCTTAGAAAATTTCCGATTCGATAAGTATGCAAATCGTTAAAACCGGTCGCAATAAAAATAGTTATTAACGCTAACTTTATTTCATAAAAACGTGACCTGTTTTCTGCTTTGGCACCCTTAATGTAAGACGTAGTCCTACGTCAAAAAATCAAACTGTATATGATTTCAACACCAAATGATAGCTTAATTCATTAGCTACTACTTACCATTAATCTCATTTAATTTTGTATAACGACATTGGGCAATAAATTCGATTTAAAGCAAGTATGTGAGAGTAAATGACAAAACTTAATGAAATACAAAAAAAATGTAAACTTTTCTAAACAAAAAACCATGGATTGATCCTCCTACAAAAGAATAAAAGCAGGTTTTAGCCAATGCTTTTGTTTGACGATTTTTCGTTTTTTCATCATTTGCTGGAAAATGGAAGAAGCGAAGAAAAATAATTTTCAAACACTGGGGTTTCTTTGGCACCAATAATTAAAACTACACCGATGGCTTTCGTCGAAAAAAATGTTTCTACAGCTTGGTCGTTAATGGGTTAAACAATCAATGACGATATCGACCTAATAGTCACGAAAGGATTTATTTGTTTATTTATTTTTATTTTTTTAAATTTCTGTATCTGACTTGGAGTCCATTATTCGTTTCAAATTATTTAAAATCATTTTGAACTTCAATAATCGTCATCTTGGTAACAGATTTCTATCACCCCAGGACTAAAGGTGGCCGTACACTGTTTGACCGATGGTCAAATATGTCACATTTTTTGACAGATAAAATTTGGTTTCAAATTTGTACAAACACTGTTTTGTTTGCCACTCTTCAATTTTAAAACAATGTTAAACCGAAAAAAATATTTTAGACATCCAATAACTTAATATTTGCTTGTCGTGTTTTGTGTCGAATATATTTGATCAGTACATTTTTTTCCATACACCCAGGTTTTTTTACGCGTTTTTTTTTTGCGGTTTTTTTACGACGTTTTTTTACGCGGATTTTCTAATTAACGAGGTTTTTTACGCGGATTTTCCAATTAACGCGGTATTTTTTACGCGGATTTTCCAATTAAAGCGGTTTTTTTACGCAGCACCCGCGTAAAAAAAGACCAGTGCAATATCACATCTCCCCCTCAGCTCACATTTTTCTCTCATGTTCCCTCAGAGCAAATTACGATAATTAAGGCTGGTAACGGAGTTTAGCGCTTAGTGCCGCACCTTATCATGATTCTTACGTGGATTTTAGGTGTTGGGTAACGGGGAGCTCGCCGGGCGGTACAACGGGACGGGGTTTTTACGGACAGCTATTCGTGAATGTCTTTCCCTGTCTACTTAGCTCTGGACGGTCCTACAGTGATACTGCACGTGCATCGGCAGAAGATTGTACAAATTACTAGGGAATCTTCTAGCAACAGCAGATGGCCTCATTCGTGAGGAAAACCAAACTATAGCTACCAGTAACCAACGAAATTGCAGGAAAAAACTACGGATTTTCAGAAGCAAGCAACACTCAACTTTTTACTTCCGTTCTACGTAAAGATAGTCCCATTTGATATCTATCTTTTTTTTACCCGGATTTTCCAATTAACGCGGATTTTCCTATTAACGCGGTTTTTTACGCAGATTTTCCAATCAACACGGTTTTTTTTTACGATGTACGTATCCCCCGCGTAAAAAAAAACCATGGTGTACATCCATTACCACCCTAGTACACGTCGATCAAATTTTATGTGTCGAAAAGAGTCAAATATTTGACTTCGGCCAAACAGTGTATGAGCACCCTAAATCACAGTCATAAAGTGGTGAATATTGAGCATCTCTACGCAGCCGTACCTCGAATTTCGAACATTCGTTCTGTCATCTCTCTCGTTTCTTTTCCGGTCATAGATGCCAGATGTGAAGACGTTTGATTTACGGTGAAAACATTTTGAACATATACACATTTATTACTCTTTGAAATTGTCTGGAAAACAAATGAAATCTATTATTGTTTTAAAACCGGAACGTGGTTACTGATTCAGAATTTTTTAGTTAGTGATCGGTTGAATTTACACGAAGTTGTACTTGTTGTAGTTGTACTTTAAAGTAGAATAACGGAATAACAGTATAACAGTTAGGATTGGTTTTTCCGAGTAATTGTTAACTGCTAGTGGTGAAAGGATTGATAAAAATCGATTGCTTTTAAAACAATTCGTGGAACAATGTTCCGCTCTTCAGCTTCATTTTTCTCGAGTTGATGGAAATGTTACATAGGACCTTTTCAAAAATTACGCGAGAATTCATTTGATTAAAAAAAAGGAAAACTTTTCATTAAAAATTTGAACAGTTTAAAACTGCCTTCGGACCTACTAAAGTGAATAAAACTTTCACTTTCTCTTTTTCAGTTAGAGAATGACATTTTTTTTAAACAGTCTGTAAATACCTTCACATATTTTCAAATCTCGAAAAGAATGTCTTCGAAGTAGGTCAAATGTAATCAAAATGAAGGCATGTCTTCACATCTGGCATCCCTGTTTCCAGCTGACATCTTGACAGATTTTCGTTTTGTCGAAAGAGTCTGCTGACTGACCGCATTCATTTTATTCTTTCTTTCTGTTGTGCGTAGATGTGTTTTTGAACAGCATCAAAACATCTCCACAGAAACTGTGATACCATTTTGAACAACAACAAGAACAAACTGCAGCTGTAAATTTTATTAGTTGTGATAGAAGTCATCAGTGTAAGCAATGCGATGAACGCACTGGAATGTTTATTCTATGTCTTCTATGTACTTATATCTCTGTTTATTGTGATACTCCTAATCTGTGCAGGTCAGTTCTGTTATTATTTAGGTAGCGACACGTTTTTGCTTAGTCTATACTTTCTTGATTTGCGTTGGAGGAATTGCCACAGCCAACGAACCAATGCGCAGATCGAAAATAGTATTCCTGTTGTGTTTAGTTCAATACCTCGAGATTGGAGTTGAGAGAATTATCATATTTCTAATGGCAATAACCAAAAAGAATGATGACATTGTATAAAATAAGTTGTTCAGAAGCTGATTTGTTTTGTGATCTACAGCAATTTTTTATCAAATTAAAATGTGTAGTAAGCATTTGTGTTTCTACCAGTAAACTTTCCAAAAAGCTAATGCCTTCAATTTAGCATCAACTAAATGAGTAATTGCTGATCCATATGGTAATCCATAATTGTCGGCTATAATAACGATAATTGAGTTCAACATTCAGCTCTCTATCGGTGAGAAGAGTCTATTGTAAATGATATATGTTTCGATGTCTCTATATACAATTCAGGTTTACAACCTCAGAACAAATCAGAATTGCCAATAACATTAACACTCAATTAGAGCAGTAATAAAAAACGCTCTTCAATATCCTTTTTTTTCGCTTCCAGGCTGGTACATAGTGTGGAAATCGTTCCTGTCCCAGTTCCGCTTGGTACGAGACATTTTTAGCAACACTCCGCTGGACGAATCGCCATCGGACCCTGACAGCCGGACTCGCAACACTCGAAAGGCACGAAAAGATTGACCCCCGGGCTAGAGGTTAGTGAACAAGCGCTCACTGTATACAACTTAAAGCAATCATCAGCCAAGATGAACATCCGCTGCGCAAAGCCTGAGGACTTGATGAATATGCAGCACTGCAATTTGCTTTGCCTGCCTGAAAACTATCAGATGAAATACTACTTCTATCATGGGTTAACGTGGCCCCAACTCAGCTATGTGGCCGAGGACCACAAGGGAAACATTGTCGGTTATGTGCTCGCCAAAATGGAGGAACCCGAGCCGGGTGAGGAGAGCACCCACGGTCACATTACTTCGCTGGCGGTCAAGCGTTCCTACCGCCGGCTGGGCCTCGCTCAGAAGCTGATGAATCAAGCTTCCCAGGCAATGGTTGAGTGTTTCAATGCTCAGTACGTTTCGCTGCACGTGCGCAAATCAAACCGCGCCGCACTTAATCTCTACACAAACTCGCTTGGTTTTCGGATTCTGGAAATCGAACCAAAATATTACGCCGACGGTGAAGATGCCTACTCGATGCGGCGTGATTTGGCGGAACTGCTGAAGCAAATCAACGAATCCCGGGAGCAGATGGCAAACGAGGAGAACAACGACATAACGGTGGTTAACAATCACCACCACAAGGGAGGACACGACGGTCACTGTTGCCAATAGAATATATGTGGACTGCATGCTACTAAACTCGCGAGAGAGCTTCAATAATTGTGGATCAAAATGATGCCAATTTGTGGCAATCGCGTGTTTGCAATGTTGAGAGAGTCAACATTAATTCGTGCGTATTTGCAAATAATAAAGGATTTTATTATTACCTTCGATGGCGAGTTTTATATTTTAACTAATTTAAGAAATTTCAGGCGAGGCATTATAAACTAATGAAGTTTTGCTAAAGCTGTCTGAACATTATTTCTTAATTTTGAGAAATCCTTCCGTCAGAAAATATATTTACACACGTTTCACATTACATTTCGATACATTGATTGCTTTCCTACTGATGAAGTCTAGAATGGTAATAATGGTTCAACTTTGTTGTTCATGTTCTTAGTGTTGCGATTCGAGGGAGTAATAGAAAGCAGGTCACTGATTTTCGACAGCTTTATTTTATTGCGCTTCAAAACTAAAATATGAACAGTATGAACATATGTGTTTTGTGGTTAGGTTATGCTCAAACTTACAATTCAGTGGACATGATAGAATGCCCCGACTTACTCCTCTCGGCAATTATCTTTCTAACTCCTATCGTTACCCGCCCAAGAGACGAATGAACTCTCTGAGTTTAAAGTCTCTTTAATTCAATACCGTTACCGTTACCTGCCGAACCAGTATGGTTCTAACAAATAATTAATAGCGTTTTTCGTTCAATGTTGAATTCAGATAAAAATTTCTTGACGTATATTTCACTCGGGAAATCCCCGTCTGCACAAGAAGCGATGAACACACATCACACATGATTGCGTTGTTAGAGTAAACACTACCTCTAGGTGGATTGCGCGGGTGGTCATACAAGTAAAGAGGGCCGTCCATCTTTTAACATGGCTGCGACCAATTCTTACTAGCAAAGGGCCGAAATAATCCAATCCTACATAAGTGAAAGGTCGTATATATGGTGAGAGTCTTGCTTGTGGTAGAGATGCCATCGGAGGAACATTAGGATGAGCCCTCAGAAATTTACAAAAGGTACACTGAGATGCTACTGATTTAACTAGCGATCGAAGCTTCGTAATACAATACCGCTGGCGTATTTCGTTAGCGACAGTTTCATTGTTGCCGTGGTTGAATTTACGGTGCTGGTGGCCTACCAGTAGGCTAGAAAGCCGATGTGTTCGCGGTAGAATTATCGGGAACTTTACATCTGCAGATACACCTTCAGTGTTATTGATTCTACCATCGACACGAAGTATTCCTTGTTCGTCTAGCACAGGAGAAAGCTGAAGAATGATACTAGACTTATTCAAAAAACGTCTTTGTTCCGGAGGAAGGAGTTGATTCGCTGAAAGAGTTGCCATTTCTTTTGAGTAAGCTTGCCACTGTACCATGCTGAAAATAGTACGCTCCGCTTTTTTTAGCTCTTCCTTGGTTAGAGGCCCATTTTTTCTTTCGCCATTGCCGCAAGTATTACGACAGTTATGAATGAATCGATGAACATAGCCTACAGCCCTTTGAAGTCTACTCCACTTGGAAAAACGTTGAAATTCGACAATACATTCTGGTCTGACGGCATCATGATGAACATAACATTTTCGCAGTTCTTCGTTTCCCGCTCCTGTAGGTTTCCATGTAGGCCAATTGTCTTTAGAGAGGCGTAGAAAATCGGGTCCGCTGTACCAAATACTATGAGTGTGGAAGTAAGGTCCTGATCCCCATTTTGTTACTTCATCGGCAGCACTCTGCTGGGAGGGGACCCACCGCCAGTCGGCCCGATTAGTGTTTTCTAAAATCTCACCTACTCTGAAAGTTACAAAGGGGCTGTACTTTCGAGGGTCTGCTGAGTGCAGTACTGGAATCACTTCAGAAGTAGCTACTGATAGATGGGAATGCATGTCCTTCGATAACTATCAAGGTAGTCGTCTACATAATGGCTAAGTACAATTCCTTCAACAGCTCGTGGAAATGTTTGTGCAAACAGTTGGGCGTTTGTATTTTTAACGTATTGCGCTGTTGCGGGTGAACATGTCGATCCGAACGTGGCGACATCCATTAAGAATTCCTCCGGTTCTGCTGTTGGATTTGATCGCCAAAGAAAGCGCTGCGCGTGACGGTCCTCGGGCCTGATTTTCACCTAATGGAACATTTCTTTTATGTCTGCGCTCACTGCCACCCGGTATCGTCGGAAGCGAAATAGAACTGTAGGCAATGATGTTACTTGATCTGGACCTTTAAGCAGGAATGTATTCAGGGATACGCCATCAACTTTGGCGGATGCGTCCCATATTAGACACATTTTTCCTGGTTTGTTGGAATTCATTACTGCTCCCAATGGAAGGTACCATGTACGCCGAGGGTCAGCACTAGCCAGCTCTTCTGGAGTAGCACGATGTGCGTATTCTTTCGCCTGATACTCTTTATGTGTCGTTCAATGTTCTCTCTCAGTGCTGGGTCTTTCGCCACACGTCTCTCCAAACATTGTAGCCGTTTATATTGTTGGACTGAGGTTCCAGTGGAATGAAAGGCCAAGTTTAAATAATCAAACAGATGAATTAAAGTTTTATTAATAACTAGATGTGTTCACTGCGCGTTCTAATTTTTGAATGAACATGATTGTTCAAGCACACAGCAGAAGGCTGATGGTGTGCTCTCGCTTTGCTATGATGCCACCGTGCGCATACACAAGATGTTCAAATGCACAAGGTGGGTCGTTCGTTGTTCTACCAACACTCCTCCTCAACGAACATTGCCATCCTTTGACGACAAACCTAGAATTCGTGCGAACTTCTGTTGTTTAACTGAACCCATCGGCTTTGTGAGTATATCAGCCACCATATCTTCACTGGGACAGTATTGCAACTCCATGCAACCATCATCACACAGCTGCTTCACGAAATGTCCTCGCACCTCGATGTGCTTGGACCGACGATTCTTTCTTTCCGAACTGACGAACTGAATACAGCTTTGATTGTCCTCCATCACCTTGACCGGATCACTCAGTTGTTCGCCCATATTCTTCAGCAAGTCTCGAAGCCAAATCAGTTCTTGACTTGCTTCACTCAGCGCCACATATTCGGATTCCATCGAAGACAGTGTGACGCAACTTTGTCTCCGACTTACCCACGATACTGCCGCACCGGCATAGTGGAAGAAGAAACCAGTTGTAGATTTCCTTGTAGCTGCATCACCGGCCCAATCGGCATCCGAATAGCCAATTAATTCTCCACCAGTGTCGCTATACGTTAATTTCCACTCTTTTGTCGAATTCAGGTAACGTACAACTCGTTTAGCCGCCACCCAATCCGCCTCCGTTGGCGAACTCACTTTCCTGCCCAATATCGCCACGCTGGCTGCTACATCCGGTCTAGCACATACGGAAATGTACAGCAGCGCTCCAACGAGACTCCGATAAACCGTCCCGTCTGTTAATTGAGAACTCTTATCTTCCGTGCTCGGGAAACCCTCTTCCATTGGCGTCTTCGCTCGCTTCGCATCGCGGAGTCCAAACTTTTCCGCAACACGATCGATATATCCTTGCACCGAAATACTGTACTTCCCATCTTCACTATCGATTTCTAATCCCAGGAAGTAATTAAGGTCTCCAAGATTGGTGATTTCGAAATTTCGTTTCAGAACCGTGTACACCATTTCAATCTCCGCTTCATCTTCGCAACCCACCAAAATATCGTCCACATACACAATTAAATATACACGTTTCCCATGAACTAGCATTGTGTATAAACATGGATCAGCATCACTTTGACTGAATCCCATTTCCAGAAGAACACCATGCAATCGTTGATTCCAGCATCTAGCGGACTGTTGCCGCTAGATGCTGGAATCAACGTTGGAGTCCGTAAATGCTTTTTCTCAGACGGCATACCGAATTTTCCTTCCCTTTCATCGAGTATCCAGGTGGCTGCTTCATGAAGATTTCTTCGTTCAAAGCACCGTACAAGTAGGCCGTTTTGACATCAAAATGTTTCAACTTAATTCCCTTCTTGCTTGCAACGGCTAGAAGGACTCGTAGTGTGGTGTGGCTGGATACTGGTGCGAAAATCTCGTCATAATCCACTCCGTATTTTTGGGAATATCCTTGAGCCACTAGACGAGCTTTATATTTGGTGATATCTCCAGCTGCGTTCCTCTTCAGCTTATACACCCAGCGACAACCAACCGCTTTCCGCCCAGCCGGTAGGCTAACAAGCTCCCATGTTCCATTCTGTTCATGAGATTTCAGCTCGTCGATCATTGCATTTTTCCAGCTTTCCTTCTGTTCACAAGTTACAGCTTCTTTGAAAAAACTTGGTTCAATTATCTCTGTATTCAGGGGACACGCTGCGAAAATTTCCTCAATCAGCCTCACAGGAGCGACACCTTTCGTAGACCTCTTCGAACGCCGAGCTACTTCGTCTAAAGTAAAACCATGAAACGATTGGTTTCCTTCAGAAGCGCTGTCGTAAAACGAATCACTCGGATCACAGCCATCTTCCGGATCCATCACTTCTTCTACGGACTCCGAATTTCCTTCGGATGATGTTGAGGTAACACCAGTTTCAACGGTAGACTCATTGCCTGGTAACGTCAGTGGTACTTCCAAATCTCCTCCTGTTTCTTGGCCCTGGCCCTGAACAACCTCGTTCGCATCGAACAGTTCGAGAAATTTTGCATCTCTACTGATCGTTATCATATCCGTTTCAGGGTTCAAGAAACGATACGCTTTACGACCGTCTGCATAGCCTACAAACATCAGCTTTTCAGCTTTAAGATCCAGTTTGCGTCGTTTTTCTTTGGGAATATGCACGTACGCCTCTGATCCAAAGACTCTTAGGTGACCATATGAAGGCTTCTTCCCATTCCAGAGTTCGAACGGTGTCTTGCATATTTTAGATGAAGGCAAACGATTCTGCAAGTAGTTCGCAGTGCAAATCGCTTCACCCCAGTACTTTTTGCTCAACCGTGACTCCGCAAGCATACACCGCAGCATCTCAACAAGAGAGCGGTTCTTCCGTTCGGCCACACCGTTTTGTTGTGGAGAATATGGTGCAGTTTGTTCGTGAATTATGCCACAGCCGGCGAAAAACTTTCTCAACGAGCCACCTATGTACTCGCCACCACCGTCAGAACGAATTTTCTTCGGATAATACCCAAACTGATTCTTCACTAGACTGCAAAAAACCCGAATTTTCTCTTCCGCGTCCGATTTTCGTCGCAACAAATACAACACCGTATAACGACTATAATCGTCTACTAGAACCATGTAGCATCGATTACCACTAGGTGTTTCCTCTTCCATCGGACCGCCCAAGTCACTATGCACCAAATCTCCCACTGCTCTAGACTTTCTGTCCGACACTTTTGGGAACGATTCCCGGAACATTTTCCCCTCACAGCATGGACCACACATCGTTTGTATCTCACAAGTTGCTATTTTCAAACCATATCCCAGGTTTTCGCGCACTATTTTGTCCACAGCTTGAACGTCACGATGTCCGAAACGACGATGCCACAAATGACGACACAAGTTTGAATGTTTCGGATCCACTAGAAACGCATTTTCTGGAGCTTGCTTCAAGTGGTACAATCCCCCCTTACGCTGACCAACTAGAACTATTTCCTCTCCTTTCAAGATACGGCACTCCGTTTCTCCAAACAGCACCCGGAAACCTAAGTCTGTGATTCTACTCACCGACAGCAAGTTGCCAGCGAGAGATGGAACGTGTAACACATTTTCCAGTCTCACATTAACCTGGACTCCATCACCATTGAATGAAGTCAATTTTCCCGTACCACTTCCAGCTGATTTGATGGATTTTCCATCCGCCAAACAAACCGACGTGGCCTTGGTACTATCCACAGCATTCAACATCGACGCGTCACTCGTCATATGAGCCGTTGCACCAGAATCTAAGTACCAAAAACCAGCACCACTAGCTTCACCTGCCACTAAGCACACTTCAACATTAGCGCCCGATTTTACAGCCAAACTCGCTTTCTGGCAATCCGTCTTCTCTTTCTCACGTTTGTCCTGCGCCAATTTACGGCAGTCCCGCCGAAAATGTCCTTCCTTTTTGCAGTAATGGCACAACTGTTCTTTCTTCAAATTGTTCTTATATGCACTCTTCAATTTAGCGGTGTTTATCACTAGTGCCTTCTCATTGACAATTCCACTGACACTTTCAGCACGACGTCGACCTTCGTCAAGCAGTTTCCCTTTCACAAAGTCCACAGTGAGGTCTGCATCCGGTCGACTCTCCAATGCAACGATCAAACCGTCATATGATTGGGGAAGACTGGACAACATCAACGCGACGAACCAGTTGTCCTTCACTTCCTCCCCTAGCGCTACTAACCGGAGACGAAGAGTCGCCATCTCTTTCAAGTGTTCAGCCATATTACCATTTTCCGCCATTCTAATGGTAATCAATTGACGCACAACGTGAATTATGCTGGACAACGATGCGCGTTCGTGATAGTCTTTCAGCGCATCCCACATCTCCTTTGCTGTTTGCTTCTCAATCACGTGAATTAGCTGCGTGTCCTCCAATGCCAAACCGATAACCGCTTGCGCTTTCTCATCATTTGAGATCCAAGTCGCATCCACGGCTTCTGGCTTCGGATCAGTTACCACTTTCAGCAGCTTTTCCTTCGTTAAAAGCAAACGCATCTTAAATTTCCACACTGCGTAATTTCCGTCGTTTAACTTTTCGACTGTTGCTTTTGTATCTGCCATCTTGTTTTTCACAAGTACACAAGGCTCACTTGCAAAGTCTTAATGCGCTATGCACACGGCTAATACCGGTGAAAAAGTCCACAATCACGTTTAAAAATAACACCAAAAACTTATGCGCTTTCCACGACAACTGGGCCCATAACCTGTTGGACTGAGGTTCCAGTGGAATGAAAGGCCAAGTTTAAATAATCAAACAGATGAATTAAAGTTTTATTAATAACTAGATGTGTTCACTGCGCGTTCTAATTTTTGAATGAACATGATTGTTCAAGCACACAGCAGAAGGCTGATGGTGTGCTCTCGCTTTGCTATGATGCCACCGTGCGCATACACAAGATGTTCAAATGCACAAGGTGGGTCGTTCGTTGTTCTACCAACATATATGCCATCGGATAACTATCAGGAAACTCGAATTTGTCAAATTTCCACAACAGTCCCGATTCATACCGATCCTTCACGTGTACTGTTGTCTGTTTCATGATGCGCAAAGCCCGTTTATCCTCTTCTGACGCTACGCTGGTAACTGATTTAACGCCAGTTTCTTCGAATGAAAAATATTTCTTGATCGCATCGTTAAACTCCGACTCTCCTCCACATTCGCAAACGTGGTAATTTCGTGGATGATATTCTATGTTTCCTTTACCGCCATAGATTGGCAAATCCAACGATTCCATGGTACCTACGTCTCTCATCATGAAGCGTTTACCCTTTTCCTCGCCGGAAACTTTGAATGTTACACGTTGTGAGTTCGGCTCTTCTCGGGTGACATTACTCGTCCATTTAAGGCATAGGGGCTTAGCATATCCTGTTACTCCCAACTCTGCCGCCAAACTTTTCTCTGTCATAGTTAAGGATGACCCTTCGTCTAAAAACGCAAAAGTGCTGACAGATTTTCGTCCACTATGCAGAGTAACGGGTAGAATGCGAAAAAACAGAGAAGGTGCAATTGATTTGGGGATGTGGTACTGCACAGTTTCGCCAACTTTCCATGCACTGGTGTCCCTCTCTCTATTGGACGAATGGAGAAGACGATGGTGACGTGCTTGGCATCCATCAACTTCGCATCGTTGAGTACTTCGGCATGCCCGACGGCCGTGTGCGTAAAGACACGTTCGGCACAGTTTCAACTCGTGGAGCTTCCTCCAACGTTCGTCGACTGGAAGTGCTAGAAAAATCTTGCAATTTATAGTACGGGGACCTTCTCTTTGACAAACAGCACATTCAGTGGGTTTTGTCATTTCGACTGGGGTAGTAAGTTTGCACTCGTTTTCCGGGTCGTTTCCCGCGGTCTCGGAATGCACTAGGTGCCTATCACGCATCTTAGAACGGTCCAACTTAGGTTCGTGAATCTGTACAGATGATACACTACAAGCATTGTTAACAATCTCCTCCATGAAATTGCCGAACGTTCTCAAGTTCACCACACCTTGATGTCTGCGGTAACCCGCCCACTGCATTTTGTAATCAGCTGGCAGCTTAGTGACTAAGTCCTTCAACAACGTCGGATTTGACAGATGTTCCGGAAGATCTGCAGCTATGATATGATCGCAGAGAGCTTGAACCATCATTCCAAATTCGATTAGCGTTTCCAGTCGATCAGATCGTGGCGATGGTGCTGACTTGGTTTTATCGATAAGGGATTCGATTAGTAGTTCCGCACGACCATAACGCATTCTCAGCGCTTCGATTACTTGTGGAACTGACGCCGGCAAAATCAATCTGCTTCGCACTGACTCCCACGCAGCACCCTTTAGACAGCGTTGAAGGCGAATCATATTTTCGCCGTCACTGTAACCACAAGCTTCGGTAGTGTACTTGTAGTTACTGATGAATACTGGCCAATCAGCTGGATTCCCGGAAAATGTAGGCAATTCGCGTGGGAGAACATGTCTCGCTGCTAATTGTTGCGGTGTTGGTTCTCGAATCAGTATTCCTCCTGAAGCTAGCGGTTGTACTGGTCTCGGAATTCTTCTATTTTTCTCGACATCAGATTATTGGTGATGGGCCTCGAGTGGTTGACGAGATGTCTCTCCATGCATACTTCGCGCGGCTTCGATTGGAACTTCTACTGAGGGTGGAAATATTTGTTGAATTTCTCTTGCGTGACACTTCTGCGGGAATTTCGATTCTAGAGGGGGCTCCCCCCAGCTTCGAAGCTGATCACGTTCACATACTGTAGTCAGAACGTTTGGTGACTGAAGGGATGCAATTTCCGGCGCGATGTTCTGCCGCTGCCGAGCTGCTTGGTTTTCCATCTGCTTAAATGCGCGATTTTTTCGTCGATTAAGTGTGGTATCCTTCTGCGGCCTCGGTGCGCTGTATTTCATGGCAGTTTTGCATTGTTGTTGCAAAAACGGATTGAAAGAAAAGTTCCTCTCTAAGTTCAGAGGAATGTTCTCTAGAGACGGTGTGTTTCCTATCTCATTCCCTATTGTTTCGTTTTTAGAATTAGCACCCTTGGAATTGTATGGATTGCCTTCCGACTTAACACCCGGTGATGGTGGTCCTAATTGTGTTGCGATTTGCAATCTGCATAATTCCACTAGATTTTGTAATTCAAGTAATTGCTCGTGAATGGGTTGTGACCCCAGCTGGCATTCTCGAAGCTGATTTTGGAGATCCGCCATATTCACTGATTCACAAAAACAGTCGTTATTCCTAGGCGCCCTCGGATGAGTTCTGGGTGGGGAGGATATTCTCTGCTATATTCCCACCTACTGCACCCTCATTTTCTTGATTACCCACAACATCGAGAAGGGCTTGGTTTTCTTCTGTAGTCGCTTGCGGAGTAATCTCTTCCAAATGTCTTTCTATTCGGGATCTCTCGACCCACTCTGCAACCTTATACACTCGTTCTAACACCTCGTTCCCGCTAGCTCGCGTTCGAACACTGCGGAGTTCATCTTCCTCTTCAAGCAAAGATTGCTCTAGTATGTGGTATTTGTCTGCCAAATATTGCTTCTCCAATTCCAGAGCCTTTCTATCTAGCTCGCGCTGCTCTGTAAGTCGCTGTAATTGAATCTCGACTCTAGCCTTCCGGGTGGATGAGATTGTAATCACTGATACTGATCTCGTGGGATTGGAGAGGCATTTCGCGCACACCCAATCACGGCCTTGTACCGAACTACTCTCACCTGTACAGGAGCTATGCCACACTCCATTACACACACAGCAGCATACAAAATTATCGGCCGTAACCGGACGATCACAGGACACGCAAGAATAGGGGATTTTGTAGTTCCTTCCTTTGGATGACTTCGAACTCTTATCCATGATGAATTTTTTGAAGAATGTTGCGATTCGAGGGAGTAATAGAAAGCAGGTCACTGATTTTCGACAGCTTTATTTTATTGCGCTTCAAAACTAAAATATGAACAGTATGAACATATGTGTTTTGTGGTTAGGTTATGCTCAAACTTACAATTCAGTGGACATGATAGAATGCCCCGACTTACTCCTCTCGGCAATTATCTTTCTAACTCCTATCGTTACCTGCTGAACCAGTATGGTTCTAACAAATAATTAATAGCGTTTTTCGTTCAATGTTGAATTCAGATAAAAATTTCTTGACGTATATTTCACAGCAGTATGTTTGAATGATTCTTTTCTTCAAAATTGTTGTCGGCCTCTTCTGATCGTTTAGGTTTTCACGTTCAGATTGTTGATTCCCTGGATGCTGTGGCAACACTTAGGTTTAAGTTTTTTAAAGTAATGTTGATTCGGGATTTTAATATTATTTCCAAGGACTTTTTCGCAATGTTGGGAACTCTTTTTCTTAAGAATCCATGATTTTTATGTTTTTGATGATACCTAGGATGAATTTCATGCCAACTAGACTGGCCATTGGCGGCAAAATCTCAAATTGTATTGAAACGTTGTTGGTGTAAAGAAACTGGTCATTCAAGCAATTTTACTACTTTTTGGAAACGCTCTAGTTTTTTGTTTAAACTTTTCAAAAAATTCTAACTCAAAAAATATAATACCTACGAAATTCTGCTCAGAGAATGAAGTGTAGGAAAATATTTAAATTTTCATTAAAAAATATCAAAAAATTAAAAAAAATATTTAAAAAATGATTTTTTTTAATAATGTTTTTTTATGTAATGTCTATTTTTTCTAGAACCCTATTCCAGAAGACGAGACGAGTCGTCTAGTTTGTTTGATTTCACCTTGTTGATTAAACCCTTTAACGGGCTGTGAGAACTAGGCATGTAATCAACGCTAATTCCAATACAACGACATATTTACATGCTAAAATACACAAAACATTGTTTTCAATACGTAAAACAATCAAAAACATTGAAAAAAATTGACTGCAATATAGTTGCCACCTGCCCGTCTAGCGGAAAACACTTGATGGTGAAAATGATTTGAATTTTTTGATGTTAGTTTCAACAAAAAAAACTAATAAAACTCATGATCAGACTCAGCAGGTCCTAAACAATTCATATGCATTGAAAACTTCAGCAAAATGACTATTTTTCAATGACTTTACGGGAAATTTGCCCTGGCTGCTCTATTATTTGGAGTTGTTAACACAAAAATGGGTCAAAATGAATAGTTTTTCATTTTTTCGTTTCGTCCACATCGTTGGTGGCAATATAGATGTATTGAAGCCCTTCTGTTCCGCCTATATCTTCAAAAATTGTTTCACGGCTAAACTAGTATTGCATGAACAATGTATGTGTTCAACTGCAACCATCAAATTCAATTCAGTCATTGCAAAATTTTACAGATTTTCAATTGGCCCCTTTCAAACAACACAATCAACTGTAAATATTGAACTCATATCCAGGAATGCCAGATGACTATTTTGAATATATTAACAAGGCATTAAAAGTCTCTTCACATCATATTTTTAGTAAATTATGACGTAGAACTACTTCTTTCATTAAGGGTGCTAAATCAGAAAACAGGTCACGTTAATAACTATTTTTGCCGCGAACTGATTTAGGCGATTTTCATACCAAACGAACCGGAAATTCCCTATGATTTGTTTGATATGCTAGACATTACAATCCCCTGGTGTGTAAGTGGTTAAAATTCATTAAAACTATAAACGTTTCCATTTTCCCATACATTTGTTCTGTCCATTTGTGGGCTTTCCCGAACAGAGCTGTCAATAACGAGCAACTTATTGACGAGTAACGAATGGGAAATTGTAAGATTAAAAGTCTCCGTGATCAAAAGAAAAGAAGAAGAACGAAGGGGAATATTTGCCTAGAGTATAAACAGTGGATCTCGCTGAGGCAAACTTTCAGTCTCGTCCTATTTTCAAAACAATGAACATCGCTTGTTCTTCCTTGTTTTGCGTCATCAAATGTCTTCGTTCCGGATTGTGCTGTGGACGCGACGAAATCGCTCACCCGCTGATTAGAGATGGGCAAATCAGCTCATCATGGAGAGCGCTTCAGAGCCGTTCAGCTCATACAAGTGAGCTGCTCATTTGGAACAGCTCTTCAGCTCAGTTGAATTTTGCAGTTGTCCACACAATTGCATATGAAACGTAATCACCATGGGACATTGCATAGTGTGCATTTTTTAATAGACGGAAAGCAAAAAATAAACGAATTTAATTCGTAATTGTACAAAAACTAAAACTGATATGAATTCTAATAATATAATATACAACAAATACTGTATGCTGAAATCCAACATAGAAGATGCTTAGGATATGCTGAACTTAAACAACAGAAAAACCAGCAGTAGCCAAATAGAATGCCTCCAGGAATATTGGCCGAGACAACGTTTTTTGAAAAAAAAACATCGAGATTTTTTTTTGCATTCGAGGATATAAAAATAAATCCACTAATAGGTGCAACGAGAAATAATTATTCGCGATCACAAAGGTAACAAAAGGACCAGTATCAATCATCAACATTTATGCCGGGTGGTTTTCTGAATTGTTTTGATTCAGCACGCGGAAATAAATATATGTGTTTCCACAGTAATGTTTAAATAACAATGTAATATATTAGATTTATTTACAAGCATTTAATAATGTGTATTATTTTGTTTGGCCATATATGAAAAATTCAATGAAGTAACGAACGATTGAATATCTTCAAAACAAAAACCTTTTTTCCTATCTGGCATCTCTGCTAAAGCTAAAGTACGAAAAGGGATACACGAAAACAAACTGACGTCATGCCATGAAGCGCGGGAGACGAAAAATTCTTTCGCGTCTCGCAATTCACACTCTCTGCAGCTTTTGCGCTCCACAGCTATGCAGCTCAACAGCTCAGCAGCTCAGCAGCTCAACAGCTCAACAGCTCAACAGCTCTTCAGCTCAACAGCTCAACAGCTCAACAGCTCATCAGCTCAGCAGCTCATCAGCTCAATGGCTCATCAGCTCAGCAGCTGAACAGCTCAACAGCTCATCAGCTCCAGCTCCGTAATGAGCTGATGAGCTGCGTTTTTTTGATTGCGAGCCGATCCGAATCCGCTCACTATGATGAAGCGATTCGAATGAACAGCTCATGAACGGATGGCACATCTCTACCGCTGATGTCTCTGGCAATGCAATCATTGCATCATACTGACGCCATTGCGTTAAGGTTTTGTGCTACACAATTGTGTGGGGAATCATCAAACTAGGCTATCGTCGGCTCACCAAGAAAATAAATGTTCTGGAATTTTGTCGGTGATTTGGTTTCACATGACAGTAGCAAAACTATCTCCACAAAGGATGAGAGCTAAGCTAATCTAGACCGGCAATATTAACAGAAAGGGATTCTGTTCCAAAAGAGCGCAAAATTGTTTGGTGGTGCAAATTATGCAGCCGTGATGATGAATATAAACAAAGAGGGGAGATAGGGGAGATTGCATTTGCGCTAATCTTGATCATAATGAAGCAATGCTACTCTTTTCAATGTTGTTGAGATTAACAGAAAGAATTTATTTCGTTTGTTAAGTCACCAAGAAAATAAATGTCGTTCTGGAATTTTGTAAGTGATTTGGTTTCGCTTGCCAGTAGCAAAATTTTCTCCACTAAGGATGACAGCTGCGCTTATCTTGAGCATGAGACAGTAGTGCTACTTTATTCGTGGCCAGACAAATACTAAATAACATGTAGCATTATATTTGATACATGCAAGTATTGTCATTGTTGTTTGTTTCCATGCGGTGCCAAAGGTATATTGATTTAGTTATGAGATGTGGAATAATGGTGCTGGTGCAACAAGTATATAATCGACTGTAGCCGAGTTTATGTCAATTGTCAAAAAGGCCACCGGAATAGCGTTCGAGGTGAATTTTCAATGCATTGATATAAAACAAATTGCGACATACGATCAGCTAGTGTATTGTTCTGCGGGGGCAAGAATGAATCATCAATCAATTATCGGCAACAGATAAAAAAAACATTTCAGGGCGATTATACCATTCTACTTAACCGTTATTTCTAAAATTTCACAGTATTATAAAATAATAGCCGAAGTTATAAATAAACGACTTATATGAAATAACATCGTAGTTCTACGTCAACAATGTGGTCGTATCTTGAACACAACCCCCTATATTTTTTTTTATTCAATTTTGTGCCAATTGATAAGCCAATGTTTTTTTTTCTACTGATTAACATTTTACATTAATTTCATATGTTTCGAAGTTTATTGTTATTAATGTGAAAAAAAACTAGATTACTTTATTGTATAGCTGTTCATATTTTGAAGCATTTTAAATTATGATATTATACTGAGTGTTGTTGTATGTATTCGTCCACGCGTAAAATCGACGCGGGTTCGTAAAGATACGTATATGAGAAACGTCCGTAAACCAAGTGTTAAACTAAAATTAGAAGGGGGTTTGGTGATTTTTTGTCAAATCAATGTCAATTTCCCAATTGTCAATGAATGAATGAATTAATATTTTGAGTTTTTCTTGTTAGTGTGTGGGTGAATGAGTATAAGTATACAGCAATTACATGCCAACCGATATAGTGGTTCTCAGATATTCGTGAAAAGGTGTATAATTGTTCTTTATCGCAAGAACAAAAAAAAATAACATCTCTGATATCGAGATATTTTATGTAAAAAATCCTCAGCTTTCAAGAAAAATATATAAAAAAAATATAGCGCCCTCTAGTCCAAAGCCATGAAAACAATAAAAAACGGTCACATTCTATAATTACGAAAATAAAATCCATTTGCAATGAAATACTTTTCAATAAAAGGCTAGCTCATTGCCTTTAATTTGATATGTCGATCATCTAAATCGGTTCAATGGTTCAAAAGTTATGAATTTTTAAAGAATGTCATTTTTGGGAAAAAACATATTTTTCGAACCACCCTAAAATGGAAAGAGTCACCCTAACGAAAAAAATAAAAAATATACGGGTCTAATATTTTGCAATAAAGAGCATAACTACCACTTTTCATAGAAATCTGAGAATCACTAAATCGGTTTGACATGGAATGTCTGTATATCTAAATCATGTAAGTAATGCATCTCGATGACCTCAATTCTGATCATGGTTTGTCCGATTTACTGATATCGGTTTGTCCACATGACTACTATGGCAACCGCTTGACGCGCTGCAGTTTGTTTTGATTTGTTATCCTTGGCGCGAAGCAGAAATAAATGTTCTCTGTGTTGAGTGCTGTTCAGTTTTAAAATGCCCAATAAAAGGCAATATTATGAAGAAAGCCTAAATTATGAATCAATATGTTGACAGTAAACTCAAGCAATGAGGAATGCAACATCTACTTGGAATCTCGATTTTTTTCATTCAAAAAAGGTGATTTCTAAAACCGGACAAACCATGATCATTTTGTTGGACAAACCATGATCAAAGAGGGTCAAATCATGATCACAATTTCTCTTTGAGGAAAATCGTTTAAAAACATAAAATATTGAATAATCTCAACACCTCATGGTAGTATTAACAACTAGAGACTTGGGGCTTTTCAACAAACCCAAACTCGTATCGATTATATGGGATTTTCATGAAGAAAAATCGATTTGCACTTACTACCTGCGTGAAAAAAATTACAAATTCACACGAGTAATAAATTCAGTTTTGATAATGGTAAGTGTTAAATGAAAGAATAATGTTCTGCAGAGCTAATTAGGTTGAAGTATATAAATTAGCAACATTAGAAACACCTTTTTATTGCTGTAGAAAATGACGCTTTCTCTGCGGCGGGAAAAACAAACACATATTCAGAGACAAAATCATCATTGAAAATCATCAATGAAAATCATATTATCCGTATCAAATGAATATTCTAAGTAAAAGTGTAACGAGTTTTGCACAAGTAGTGAAAAAATCGTGGGTGAAAACGGTATCTAGTAATGATTTATTCCGCGTTTTCTCAGGAACCATTATTGGGAGAAAACACAACCTGCAATGTATTTGTGGGCCTGGCAGATATTTGGCAGATATGTCGCTGCCGGAGGAAGTCGAGATATCAGGTTTCATCTGTTTTCGATGAAAGGTTACACTGGGTTCTGGGCCTATATCTTAAATTAGAATCTGGAACGACTATACAAATCGAGCGACAGTTAGGATCAGCGTTATGATCATATTTTTTAGTATTACTAACAAAAGCAATTTCCTTATTGTAAAGGCAATTCGTTCACCTTTTCAAAGGTTCTGGTGAAACGATTCAGGAGTTCTTCTAGTGATGATTATACACGGATCCGGACTATCTAAGCTGACCATGCAAACAACATTTCAATATAATTTTCATTCAATGTTTGAAAATTTACAACTGCCTTTTAGTATGCTAATCTCAATGAATGTGCTTTTATTTGATTCTGTATTGTGTATCAACGAAACAAATAAACGGTTCCTGAAGTGAAAACTGCTTTACTAAGCTCCACTCTATCATTACGTATTGGTTTTTTTAACTACAAGAGAATTCGAGAAAAAATAGTACGCAAAGTACAGTCAAAAAACACACGATTTGTTTACTTTTTCCTCATACATTCATAATATCCGCTAGATGGCGACAGCGTACCTTCTACACTGAGAGAAATAATTAGTAAATATAACGAATTTTTAGTCATTTTCGACCGTACTAATAAACACATATGTTAAGCAGAACCATGATTCGGAAGCCCAATATCGGCTACATTTTCTCGTCGAAAATGCACGTATCAGAATTATATCCTTATTATACCTCCGTATTGCCTTATGAGAACAATGAAAATGGTTAATACGCGCTTTTCTCATCAGTTTTCAGATATGACAATATCTCAGCTTACTAATGTTATCGAGTAAAATATACTAATCTCTGGTAGGGATGCGGGTTTGTTGACAATATGTACAAAAAATTTGTACATTCTACTAATTTTGCATTACCAAATGTATTTGGTAGTTTTCGACCGAGGATTTTTCTAAGTGTATGTCGCGAATAGTACATGATCCGAAGGGCTTATAAAAATGATTTGCATTTGAACAGGTAAACCTTTCAAGCTTCATTGTTCATTTTGCGTATTTTTCGACTCTATTTTAGGAGCTAATTTACGCATTAAAACAGGGGTAGATCCCGTAAGATAGATCGAAAACTGTCCTTTTCCATTATTATTGAACTATTATCTCCCGGATAGATCAGTCTTCCGTTTCTACATTTTAAAATACTGTAAGATCAATCAACTTCAGATGATGGACTTATTAGTGTACTTAGGATTAACTAAGATGAGGCAACTGAATCATTTTTCAATGTGTCAGATTCAGGACAACTTTTTCCCCACATTCGTGGTCTTCTAGAGTTGTTCCGGCTGATAATGTCAGAATTCGATTCAGTGAGTCACTAGTTCAGGGAAGTGATTTTTTTAGTATAAAAAAATTAAATAAAACAAACTTGAAATACAATATAGACTTAATTCAATCATTTCCCTGGTGTTTTTTTTTATTTTTGTGATTCTTATCGAAAAATGGGAGAACGTCCATGTGGTCAACAGGGGAAGGATTAGAGCTAATGTCCACGCTTGGTTTTCGGAGTGGGAGATGTAGTCTAAAATCGTGCTTTTTCTGTCCACGTGGTATGTGGACTGTCCCTAACAAGCTGATAACAAGTACTTTTTTAGAGTGCACAAATCAGAAACTGTATGTACCACGGTACCACAGATTCCACTATTTTCTCTTTGAATTTTTCTGACAATAACAATCCCACAATGAACAAAAGGCAGTCAGTAGAAGGCTGAAAAGTGAAAGTCTTTCTTTTGGTATCTTCACCGTTGCGAACACGTTTGTGATTGTTTGTATACATTAAATGTTTTGACTGAATTCACATTCGGGGATCAGGTACTACGATTTTAGTTTATGAACAATCAGCGCTGGTAATTAGTTTACAACGAGCAGTAAAATTTTACTCCCTTGACAATATCCTTTCTTCAGCCACCAACATGAACATTCGCCGCGCGACACCCGAAGATCTGCTGGATATTCAGCACTGTAATTTACTCTGCTTGCCCGAGAACTATCAAATGAAATATTACTCCTATCACGTCTTCACGTGGCCCCAGATAAGCTACGTGGCCGAGGAGCCCAGGGGAAAGATCGTGGGTTACGTGCTCGCCAAAATGGAGGAATATGAGGGCGGACAGGGTGTCCCCCACGGCCACATTACATCGCTGGCCGTGAAACGCTCCTACCGGCGACTTGGTATAGCTCAGAAGATGATGCATCAAGCCTGCCTTTCGATGTCCGAGTGCTTCAATGC